>NW_011888838.1:2480927-2490833 GCF_000151845.1 Pteropus vampyrus
ATGTCAGAAAATTTCTGTACATAATATTAATCAAATTGAATATATCTAAAAAACTGAAGAGATTGTATGATTAAGAAATATGACGGACAAATAGTTTATAATCTTAACAGCTTTTTTTAAAAAAATAAATCCACAAAGAAAATTCTAATATTATAGGGCATAGTTTGAAAATAGCTTGCAAATGCCAATATCCTATAATTATATTGTGATGAACATTTGTTTTTGCTTGAATACTCCAGCAGTTTTTTCCCCTTCTTCTGATAACAGACTGAAATTTATTTTGGGACTCTACTCCAAACTGCAGCGATGAAACATATGATGTAGGCTCAAGACAATCCATAGTTCAGGGCTGAGCAGGTGTCCTGAGAGAATCCATTCAGGTCTTAGGATCTTGCTGGGAGCTAATAGTAAAGAGGCTTTCCCACTGGACTTGAACCCCAAAATATAGGAAGTTGGAGCTACTGCAGCCATTTTGCTGCAGTAGTGGAGCCTGAGAATAAATTTTGTATGTAATTTAATAAAAAAGAGAATATGACAAGTCAACAAAAGACTAGGAGACTATGACATTGTTTGAGCCTAGAAATCCAGCTGAGCTTGGAAAGTACTTGCAACCTTTCTACAGAACAACATGTTAATAAAAATATTATCTCATATGACCCAGAATATATAAATTAATATACTCAAATGTTAATATAGTCATATTGTATATATCTGAGTGATGTAACTATTGATGATTTTAATTTTCTTTGTTATACTCTATTTTGTTCCATAAATTTTTCTAAATGACATGTATTTTGTTTTTAAATTTTTATTTTTTTGCATTACTTTTATAAATCAGAAAAAATATACATTATTAATGTATTACTTAATTTGATAAATTGTATGGACAACATGACTTAATTTATATGAATTCAATTAGAGTTAAAAAAACATTAATTCTCACAACTATTATAACGTGCTACCAGAGTTAGTCAAACTCTGAGGTTTGAGGACATAGTCCTTCACACTGCCAAGTCTGCCCAAGACTTCTGACATCAACTGAAAGTTTTGGGAGTTACCAAAACCACCCCCAATTTCAATAATTTCCTAGTACTCACAGAACTCACTGAAAGCTAGTGTACTCATGGTGAGGTTATTAGAGGGAAAGAAGACAGATAAAAAATCAGCCAAGGGAAGATATGCATAGTGCATGCGGAGTCTACGAGGGTTCCAAACATGAAACTTATATTGTTTTCTGGACTAGTTACTCTCTTAGCATTGATATTTGACAATATATCTGAAGTATTGCCAAACCAACGAAGTTCATCTGAGTTTCAGTATCCAGTTTTTATTGAGATTCTTTGATTGATTGCCCACGTAGTTTAAATCAGTTACCAGGTGTATTACTCTACATGGACTCCATAACAAAATACCACAGACTGGGTAGCTTAAACAACATTTATTTCTTATTGTTTTAGAGGTTGGGAAGTCTAAGATCAAAGTACTGGTAATGTGGGTTTTGTTCTGAGGCTTCTTGTCTTGGCCTATTGGTGGCCACCATCTTACAGTGTGCTCAGAGAGAGAGAGAGAAAGAGAGAGAGCTCTTTAGTGTCTCTTCTTTTAAAGGCACTAATGTTATCAAACCAAGGCTCCACTCTTATAAATGCATCTAACCCAAATCACTTCCCAAAGCCTCATCTCCAAATATCACATTGGGAGTTAAGGCTTCAACATTTGAATTTTTAAGGGGAAAAAACATGCAACCCATAATACCAGGTCAACTAATACCGTGTGACTAAAAGCACCTACTTTAAACTACATGACTTGTCTTTCTAGCATGGCCAGCCCCACATTAAGATCCAGTGTGGCCAGACACCCACCCTAAACAAAAGCAGATCATTGCATAGAGCAGAAGGCAAAGGCCAGACCTTTCTTTGGGAAAGGTCAAATTCTTTACCACAGAAGTGGTAGACACATATACAAATGTACATATATTTTATATATATACACACTCACACACACACACACACACACGCATGCATGTGTGTGTGTGTGTGTGTGTGTGTGTGTATATGTGCTATTTTCTTAAATGGGTTTAACTTACTAAAGAGAAATAAAGGAACAGCTTTATTCATTTTTTTCACCTTTCACTGTCTTGTGATATAGACTCTCCTTTCCCCACCTGATGACAATATCTCTGGCAGATCCTGTAGCTATATATAGTTACTGTCAACTATAAAATGATTGGTTTGATCTTAAATAAAATTTAAAGCTATTCTTCTTCCTCTCTTCATACCAAATCTGTGGGCCAGTACCTGCAGTAGAGATGAGGCCTCGTCTTGTTCCCGCCCCCCCACTACTTCTTTTCCAATGTTTTTAATATACTTCCAAGATAGAATTTGAATGCAACAGAGAAATAGAGCAAATACTGTATTGGTTGGATACTACTGTAATCTGGTTGTCAGTACACTCTATCATGCCAGACATCCATATATTCATATAGGCTCATACACAGCAGATCAAACTTTTTGGTTGGTCTCTTTCCACTCTTTTCTTAGTTGTTTCCCAGTACACAGCTCCAGATCAAGTTGCTTACCCACAGTGGCATCGTCATGGCCCAAGGGAACTCATGCCTTTTGGCTCCACAAAATGTTGTAGGGCTGCTTGCTTCCTATGCTGTCTTCTCTCTTTTCTTTGTCATTATGTTTACCAAGGCTTGTTTCCCAAGACAAGTGTGTGCTAGTCTTTCTCTTCACATGTACCCCCAAATCCTGGGGACTTATGTCAGTTTTTCCTAAGAATTCTCTTATGTCCTATGCCATTAGGTTTGTATCTCAGAAAGTATAAGATCTCGAGTGCGAGAATGATGCTAACACTCTCATAGACCTCTCATCTTTATGAATGATTCTTTTGGACCTCTTTCTTCATTTGATGATGGTGGGACAGTAGAGATGCAGAAGAAAAAAAAGAGAGAGGCCACAGCATTCTCTACTTTTATAGTTCCTTTAAGTAATTTTCTCAATGAATTTTTCAGTTATTTTTAACAGAGACTGAAAGTGGTAATGATAGTTGAAGGAACAATTTAATCACTTTAGTAAATTCAGTTTACTATGTTTATAGCTCTCTTTGAATGTGAGAGTAATATATCACCTACTGTTGGCAGTTTTGGAGATTTAGCCAAAATTTCCAAGTTGACAGGAAATGTTTCATTCAACATCCTGTAACATATGGCATGTATTACTAAGCTCATTTGCTGCCCAGAAAAACTAAGGTGTATTAAACTTAGATATACTTAGGGAAAATTATTATTTCTGACTGATAGATCTTACTCTAATCTAGAATTTCCTAATGCTGGTTTAGAGAAACTGCCTTCCAAATGTGAGATCATCAGACTCTCAGCATATTAAAGATTCTGAGACATCACAACAATGCTCTGTACCAAATCATCCCAAAATTTAGTGGGTTATGATAACATTAATTTATTCTTGTGCATCTGTGTGTCATCTGAAGCTTTGCTGATCTCATTTGAACTTGGCTACATAGAACTCTGCAGGCAGTGGTGAATGAACTCTTCTGGCAAACTGTTACTTCTACCCGTATGTTCTTGGTCAAAGGAAGTTATTTGGTTACGCGTGAAGTCAAGGGGTGGTGAAACATACCCATGATGAAGTCGACGGCAAGCATGTGGATGCAATGAGAGGGAAAGCATCAGGGAAATAATTCAATCTCAAAAAATGGACAAAAAAACTACCTCTTGGGTCAGAGATATGTTCTAATGGATTACATCAACAACTAGTAAAGTTACTTCAAATAAGTGATGATGAATTCATTAAATATGCTTCAAACCTAAGAGTTGGAACCTATCTGCGCTACCTTTTATCTGAATGATCATAGGTAAGACACTTTACTTCTCTAAAGTTTAACTTCCTCATATACAAATCTACAGAATAATAAATTACATGTCACTGAAAAGTGGTGATGAATTAAAGGATAACATGAATGATTAAATAATTCTTAATTTTCTGTATTGTTTATTCTTTACCAGCATCATCTGTATATTAAATTTCACAAGTGCCATGTCTTTTCTTAGTATATTGAACTCTTCTTCAGTTTTGAATAGTAGTTGTGAACTTTTCAATGCTTAATAATCTCCATCCCCAACTTCTTTTCTTCCTCATCACCTCCAGCTCCTTCTGGGTTGCAATCATCTCAGACTTAAATAGTCTCTATAGCTTCCTAACTGAGCTTCTCATATTTCCTATTGCCTTACTACCTACCAACTCACTCTCCCCAATGTAGTAATGTGGTACTTTTAAGAGAAATTTACAGATGTACAGATATCATGCACATGTGCAGATGTTATCTGTACAGATATAACACTTATGTACAGATGACGTGCACATTTCAATGTTCTCAAAAAGACCCAAATAATTAACAAAAGATACAAGATACCAAGTGTTCCCTATTATTTGTTACCCATTTTCCTCCAACTCTTGCAATATCCCTCCCCTCAGTCTTTGTACAACAACTACATCAATCTCTCATACGGCCAAGCTCTTTCCTGTCCTCGCCTTTTCAGAGACTGTTTCCTCTTCTAAGAGTTATAGCTCCCTTCGCTAATTAAGTTTCTCTCTTCTTCATGTTTCAGTCAATCATGACTTCCTTGGGCAAGTCTTTTTGATAACCTCCCACCTTGGTCATTTCACTCATTATAAGTTCTCCTAATTATCATGTACCCTCTTGACACATTTGCAGGGTAGGAAAAAAAATCCTCTCCTCAACTCATTTTAGGTTCTCTAGCTGGGGCTCTGTAAATTAGACTATCTAAAGACAAATTAACAAGAGGAAAACTAATACAGGTTATTAACAAATGCATCATGCATGCATACACGAGAGTACTCAGTGATGAGTAAACACAGAGGGTGTTTAGAACTTAGACTTACATGCCATACAAAGCCAAAAAAAGGAAAGGGGGCCTTGGAATTTAACAGGAGGGTGACCAGAAAAAAGTATAGTGAATAGGGTTGCTTAGTGAGGTTTGTTGCACATTTGTCAGTCAGTGTGATAATTTCTCCATTGATAAGAGTTGTTGAGAGTCCTTCTTTTCAAATATGGGAGAAGGAGACACATTTTGCAAATAGAAATTTCCTTTATAAATGGACATTTCCTTTATAAAAGAAAAACTTGTTCCCTGTTTTTATTAAAGCCTACAGCACCTGGTATTCCCAGGCAGTCTCCCATCCAAGTAATAACGAGGCCTGACCCTGCATAACTTCAGAAATCAAATGAGATCGGATGCATTCAGGGTGGTATGGCTGTAGACTTAGGCCTTTTCCTTTATCTGCTAGTCCTCAATGTCCTTTAGCTCAAAATAATCCATATGCCAAAGAGGCATATTTTGGAGTGGCATATTCTGGTACCATTCACATTATTGATTACAGTGGTAATGTCATATTTCTTTGTGTGACTATTTGATTAATATCTTTTGTGAGCAAGTAAAGCAGCTACCAAAGTAACACTCTTGAATATATTTGTGTCTTTCCACAATGCCAGATTTATTGAGTGGAACCTTCTCAGATTGAAGAGGAATTTTCCACTCAAATGGCTAACCTTGTAATCAGCTCTTTGTCCTGCTTCTGTGGACATGCTTGCTGCATAGGCCGAAAGGCAGAGTAATCTCAAGATCAACTGAGGACTCGCCCTCCCTATGATTGTTCTGTCTCGATAATAGATGTATTACCTAAATTCCTGTTCAAAAATCACATGTTCTGTAACTGCCTGTAACCCATGGCAACTCCGTGGTCTGTAACCGTCTGAGGACAAATCAACCAACCAGCCCATGCCAACTGTAACAAAGTGGATATAAAAGCAAAATTGCCCCTGAGCTCAGGGCCCAGATCTTCAGAACACTAGCTCTTCTGGGATCGCTGACTTAATAAACCTGAGTTCTCCAACTCTCTGAGTGGTGCTTGGTTTCTTGCAGGTTTTGTTTTGCAACATTTCTGCAACAAGATAACCAATCAGGTACTCACGCAGGTTAACACACAACACAGAGAGGGGAAGTACAGAATCTTATCCCACAGACTGACAGAGTGAAGGGATGACAGTCCTTAGCATCTCCAAAGTGAGCTCTGTTGACTGGCGGCGCAGATTGCTGCACATCAGTCCCAAGACAGTGGTTACCATGGGTCAAGTCAGAGTATTTGACTCTCAGTGTACCCATCCGTGATGCTCTTGGGTCAGGCTTGAACATCGTCTAAGCTTATATGGACCTTACATGGGGGGATCTTTATGCTTATTGGCCCCTGCAAATGGGGGGCTTATCTGGGCCAATCATGGCTGATGTTTCTGTGGTTTTGGGCATTCTAGTCATACCTTAAGGGTGTCCCCATTATATGCCACGGCTTCCATGAAATCCATTTTGTAAAGTCCAAAAACTTCTTATTTCTTTATGCTTTGTACAATATCTCTCTTACTAACTCGATTATAGGGTCTGAGAAGACAGGAAACATGCTGTATTTAGTCACTGAGATTTCACTAGCATCTTGCAAAGCACCTCCCTCATATTCAAGAAATATGTTTATTGGAATATTTTGACTATTATTTCATATAGTGTAGGACAAAAATAATTTATAAACTCTGGGATTATATTATGGAAGCACATGCATAGATACTTGTTTCTTGTCAGGATGATTCCAAATTTTTTCCTGATTTCTTTTTTAAATCAGGTTTCCTCCTATATTATGCCTCTTATTAAAGATAGTCTATCTTTTTTTTACAACCTTCCTGTCATTCTTCTTTCATATCACTCTATTCTTCATCTTCAAAATAACTGTTTTAATACTGAACCCTAAACTAACTTGATTCTATCCAGAAAGCCCGAATTTTGGCAAATCCCAAGGGCTAAGCAAGCTAAAAGAAACACTGATTTACATGAATGGATGAAGTCTTTACCATCTCAAATTCCTGTTATAATTAGTTTCAGAAGAACAGATCCATGTTGTGTCTATTTCTATTCCTTTCCTCATCTGTGACAGGGGAATGAGTCATTAGAATTTTAATGTCTGCATTACATGCCAGCAGTGGTCTGTTGTTATGCTTTAACTATTTAAATATTCTGAAATCTGACTGGCTAAATCCATTCTACCTTTTTTTGTAAGAGAACAGAATTAGGCTGCTAATCAAACAGGAGAACATGGAAAAGGTCAACTAAGTGCAAAAACATCTGTCTATCAATAAATGGTGATAGAATCAAAAGGCTTGCTTTTGTACAAAGATTAAAATTGGAACATAGAATATTACCACATGAATCCTCTAGATTGACTATGGATGTGGTTATAGTAGGAATGGTGAATAACTATTTTTAAATATTTCTTTTGCATATGAAAATTCTAAAAGGACATGTTCTTTAGCCACAGGATATGATTCTAATAAAGAAACAGTGATTTAAATAATAATGTGGTAGTGATAAGGTAATGTTTTAAATCCATCTGAATGTAATTTTTTTTTGGCTAAATATTTTAAAAGAAGCCAAGTTCTCAAAGCAATTCATAAATTTCACTACTAAGATATTATGCCCTTTCAATTTGATCTTTTGCTTGTATCTCTAAAATTCAAAAATAATTGCTTTTAGTTTGAAAATTGTAAAGTGCTATTTTTAGAAATGAATTTGTCCCTATTTCATTTATTGTTTGGCTATATTTTAATTCTCATATTCTGTTTTTTTTTTTTCCCCCACAAAGTCTACCAAATAATACTCCTTTAGATTTCTAATTTATCATGTATTTAAATTGACAAAAAAAAAAAAATCATTCTTCAAAGTGTCATTTCCTTTGCTGTGGATTAGCTCAAATTTGCTTTTACTGTCTTTCTCATTATCTTTAAAAATAAGGACAATAGGTCTCTGCCATCATTTTAGGACTGAAAGCTATGTACTAGCCACAAAGTTAGATTTTTTTAAAGAAGACACTCATCTTATTTGTGGACTATTCAGAATGATTGCTTTTCCTTCCACTGGTCCCCTGACAATTTCCTTTGCCTACCGTGCTGTGTTTCAGAAGCTTCTCTGTGGAAAACAGGAACGGGAATAAAACTGAAGGAATGAGGTTCAGTCTAATGACTAAATGAAGTTCACAGTGTTTTCTATATGGCTTAGCTTCCTCTGCCCCCTTTATCTTTCTAAGTGTGGATCTTTGGCAATTAAATTTATTTATTTCTTTGCTGGTATTGAGGCATCTACAAGGTCATCTGAAGAGTTCTTTGTTTTATACGGATAACAACTCTAAAGCACTTGACCATTTATCATAAGTGGGATTCTTTAGCCTAGCTATTGCTTTGTTAGCTAGCAGGTTCAGAGAAAAGATTTTTGATCATTGGTATTATAGACATGCAGTCTGTAATAGAAATTTTGGAAGTTCGGAAGGAACTGTGTACAGAAGTACAAGATAAATTGTTGTTACTCTCATGACAAAAGTAAAAAGCCAAATTAGCTGATCCAGAAGAAAATCAGAGCACCGTGCTTAGGGACATAATTTTATATTTCATGGAAGTTGAGAGATAGACAACAAAATCTTATGTACAAACTAATAGAAAAACAGAGAAGGCCCAAAAAATAGAAGTCACTATTAAAGTATGTGATTTATAGGTCTGCCGCAGGGGACTCTTAGAGTCCTGATTTCAGTGAAATTATTTGAAAAATCTGTTCAGAGATGTGCAATGTAGAGTGCAAAGGAAGAGTGGAATAAAATTGATAGAACCCTTCACCTTCACATGCTCAGCATATGACTTAAAGGCTCAGTAAAAGTGCAGTATTTTAAGCCCATAATATATTAGGAAACTGTGTCATTGTCATGAGTCCCCATTAAAACTGATTAAAATTCATAGTTGGATTATGGAAGTTCAGTTTGTTCAATATTTATGCAAATTGATTATAATACTTTTTTTTTTTTCCATTGCATAGAGGAATACAATCAAACTTGGAGAATGCTCTAGACCTGGGATTTCATGTTTATAAATCCAATTTGCTTTTCATTGTGCCTCCTCTACATTGTTTTAGTCTTGAACTAGAAAATGAAAGGATCAAATAAAGGAATGGTTTGTGGGTATGTGGCCTACAAAAAAATGTAAAAAGATGAAAAACATAATTAGACACGGGCAATGTATGTGATATAGTGAGGGACTGTGGCCCAAATGTGGCAACACATCACAAGATCTCTGATAATTTCAAATACCCATTTTAGCATACTATTTCCCCCTTGCAGTGTCTGAAACACACATAAGAACATTGTACAAGGCTGCCCATGGTTAGAGGAGGGAATCTAAGGTCATCTTTGTCAGTTGTATCTCTTTAATATTATTAAATTATTTAGTTTACTGAAAGTTATGAAGGAATAGAAAGTAATCATGAAAATATACTATTTCTAGGATCTTTGAGCTTTTAAAGGGCTCTTGGGGGTCACTAAAGAAACAATCTATCAAAAGAATTGAGTACCTGCTATGCTTGAGGCATTGTGCCAAGTGAGGAAGCAGACTACAAATAAACCATAAGAACCAGTTAAGACTCTTAAGCAATATGCTATCTTGATTGAGAAAGAAAATCTGAAGCAAAACAAAGGAACAATTCAATAATGTGGGACTCCAGCTTAATTACCTGGAATATATTGGGCATCATTAAATATTAAATGGGATACATTTATTCATTCATTTGTTCTTTGGAGAAGTGGAAACACCACTGGAAAGAGGATGTGAGTGCATGCCTTCTTACTTCTCTTGCCGTCACCATACACTCCTAAATACTGGTACATGGGAAACAAGAATGGAAAGAGGGAGATGTTGTATAGCAGGTTGGCAAAAGTGACCACTGAAAATTTCCTTTTCAGTCAGTTGCACTTGGATATATTATTGTAGAAAAATGAATAACAGATGTAG
>NW_011888838.1:2490893-2495030 GCF_000151845.1 Pteropus vampyrus
AAAAAAACAATTTAATAAAAGAAAAACAAACAAGTTTAGTAACATGCATATATCATGTGTACATGGAAAATACTCATAAAGGAGGTAGTAGCTCTCTGAAGTGGCTTTGAACTCAGGGTTAAATACCATCTTCGATTAAAGACAGTAGAAAGGAAAGTGTGAGGAGAAGAGAGACCAGTTATGAGCAGGAAAAAGCTCAGTAAGTAAAGACAAGGTTTGTTATGTAGATTTAAGTTAGTGACTTCTCTATTGATAAGACTCTCTTGTCATTTAGAGTCATCCTTTTCTTCCAGGTACAGAGATGGAGACACCCTTACAAATGAAGATTTCCTTTATTAATGTAAATTTCTCTTTCAAGCACATAACTTCTACTTGTTTTTAGAACTTCTCCTGTGTCCCCTGTCTTTCAAAATAGTCAGCTCAAAAAAATGCTTATGCAAAAGAGACATATTTTTGGGTGGCACATTCCGTTATTCAAACAATATAACTTGATCACATAATTATGTAAGTCAATATAACCTAGAAGAAAATCTAAATTGCATTTGTCTTAATTTTATTGATTTTGTATAATTTTCAGAATGTACAGGAAATGTGTATAAAAGGATCAGCCAGTTAACTAATACAAATATTTTTATCCTTCTGTTTTATATTTGTGATACAATCTGTTTTTTGAAAGATTAAAAAAAAAAAATTCTTAAATAAAATCCCCCAAATTATATGAATTCCTAGTCCCATAAAACTTTTATCCATCTCTAATAAATATTTAGCAATAATAATTTAAAAAATACATTTGATTAAATAAACATAAACTCTGTCATTTAACCAAAAATACATTTTAATTATATTTTTGGCATTTTTTAAAATCAAGCTTGTGATAATAAGCCTATATATATTAATTGGTTCACAAGTGACAAAAGAGGCTAATTAACGTGGCAGGGAAGTTAGTTGTTAGGATCATTAGATAGATAGGGGGAAAAAAGCCATAAAAATGAGAGTGTTATGAATATTACATGGATAGTAAGAATGTATATAAAACTTACCACATTTCGTATAAAAAATTTTAGTGTAGGAAAAATACATTGATATAAAATATAATTATTTAAAATTTTTACACATCTTATTTTTTTAAAAAATGACATGTATTTTTCTTTATAAAGTTTCATTGATACTCAAAGGTGCCTTTGAAATAACTCAGATTTGTTAATGGAAATTTTGCCATAGTCATAATACTTTTCCAACATAATATTTCAAAAATAAAAAATTCTGGAAGAATTACTCGATAATTATTTTCTCTAGATAGATATTAGTAGTAATGTATACATTTGAATTCACTGGTAAATGTGTCAGACTCTAAAATGAAAATAAAATCATGTCAAGATATTTATGTTTTGCATTTTCAATACTGAATTCTTGATGAATACAATGTTTGAAAAAGTAAATCTACATCTCAGATATAATTCTTTCAGCTCTCAGTGCTTCCCTGTGATAGTTCTATTCCTCAATTTCGCTTCTTAAAATGCTTCCTGACTGACTCTCTTTAGCTCTCTCTCCCCTGAAATCTTATATTACTTATTGTTTTATACTCTTTATAAATTACTCCATATTGGTAACTAAATTCTTCATTTATTTCAAGTCTAATCTCCCTGAATTAGCTTTTAATCTTTATCAAGACAGGATCTTTGTCTTTCAACTTTTTGGTATTGCTCACAGTAATATGTAATTAGAACAGTATAATTGAGTTTAATTTGATATAGCATCCAACAGATCTTTTTCTAGATAGTGTGAGATTTTATCCAGTAAAAAATATGTAAATTATTACAAATTTTAGCCTTTGTCACTTTTTAAAGAGTGAGCTAAGACTTCAGTTGTATCTTATAATCTTGAGATACATATGCCCTTCATCTAATCACTTTTTTAGTCATCTTTTACAAATTCTAGCCATAAAATATATCATACAATTATCTCAGCTCAGATTTACTATAAATCCTTGTTCTACAAGATACCATGTATTTATATATTCATAAAAAAACATAGCAATAGACATAGAAGAAAGGACACTGATAAATTTTAAAATACATCATTCAAGAAAGAAATGATAATGTATCAGGCCAAATATTAACCTTGGATAGGAGGCATAACTTCTGGATAGGTAGGATCTGGGTCTGATTACTGGTGTTCTGACCTTTCCACTCACAATTTGAGTACTTTCTTCAAACATTAAATACACACACACACACGCACACACACACACAAACAATTGACCCCTGAAAAATGTGGGGCATTAGAAACATTGACTCCTATGCAGTCAAAAACCCATAAAGGACTTTTGACTGCTCCAAGACTTAACTTGTCCTTCAGTATCTGAGAGGGATTGAAATGCTGCAGGCACCCAAATTCACAGATGCTCAAGTCTCTTATATAAAATGACATAGATCAATGCATACAGTCCATATCTGAGGACTTCTAACTGCAGATCGAAAACAGTCAGCTATTTATTAAAACATATCCATATATAAGTGGACCTGTATAGTTTAAAACTGTGTTGTTCAAGGGGCAAATGTATATTTAAAACTGTTCAAGGATATATATAATTAGTTTGTTGAGCTGTCTAAATTCAATTGCCTAAAAACACAGCAGTTTTATTTCTCTTTAATCACTTCCTTCACCTATGCTGTGACAAATCTTTATTTCTGGTCCTTTAAACAATATCAGAGAGATTCCTATTTAGAACCACACTTATTAAAACCAGTCCAGTTAGAAAATTGAACCTCAAACTCGATTTAAATCTCATCTCTTCACCTCTACTTACAGTGGACCAGATTTCTGGCTCTAGGGCCTGAAGGGAGCACTGAGAAGGGTAGTCTGGCTCTAGGATACATCCTCTACTTCTCTCTTCTAGGTTCAAAATTTTCTCTTTCAAGAAATGAGGGTGAAGCTTAAGGGACAAAAGCAGTCATTACTTAAGGAGGAAGTGATGAAATTACCTCTTGTTGGTTGTACAGCTTCTCAGGACAGATCTCAGTTGGTTGGTTGAGTGGCCTCAAAAAGGTATGTCCAAGTTCTAACCCCTGGTATCTGCAAATAGAATTTTGAAATATTCTTCAATTAAGGATCTCAATATGAGATCATCCTGCATTTATAATGGTCTCTCAATCCAATGACAAATGTCCTCATAAAAGAAAAAAAAAAAAAAAAGGAGACAACACAGACATATACAGAAACTGAAAACAGAGATTGGAGTTTTGTATCTACAAGCCAAAGAAGGTCAATAATTCTGGAAGCCACCAGAAGCTAGGAATGAATTCTCTCTTAGAGCCTCAAGAAGAAATCAGTACTTCAGCCACCCTGATTTTGGACTTCTGGACTACAGAAATGGAAGATCAGACTTGAGCTCAACTTTCCCTCCTCTTCTTAACCTCTATAGTAGGCAGTATATCCAAAAATTTGTGCTGCTGTCATACTCTTGCCTCAAGGATAGTCATCATATATGGTGTACTGGAAAAATAGCTCAGAAATTCTATTGTATTTCTCAGAACTCTGAGAAGCCCACACATTCTTAACATGCCAAATATTGAAGTCAAGTTGTCTACTTTTATTTCCACACCTCTCTCACAGGGAATGAGGGTGCTGCTCCTCAAAATTTCTGAAACCATGTGATACTCTTAGAAATGGATTTCCAGCAAGAAAGAGAGCCTGGCATAACATTCCTTAAGTTAGTTGTCTGTTAGGCAGTAGACTTCTCAGAGCAGAACAAGAAAATTAATAATTTTACTCTAAGAGCTTACAGTTTCTATGAGAGAAAAAAAAATCTAATGTTTGCCTTTCTCTTACTCCACTTTCTTTTTTAGATTGGGAAAGAAGATAAAATAGTAGTTGATAGTAGAGTTAAGGCTGGTTCTACAATCCCATAATTAGCTTAGGAGTGGTTGACCAGCTGTCTTGGGTAGTTAATATCTCTTTATCTTCAACTTTGGACCCTGGTCACTAATTCTTAGACACTGGAAGACATTTTACTCAATGACAATTACACATGTTTTGCATAAAATCATTCTACTAGTTATTGTCAGGTTTGTGGGTTTGGATCTTTAGTGTGAAAAATCAGTTAGCAAGATTTGTTTTCACTACTTAATGCCCAAC
>NW_011888838.1:2495090-2497535 GCF_000151845.1 Pteropus vampyrus
TTTCTTTCTTTCTTTCTTTCTTTCTTTCTTTCTTTCTTTCTTTCTTTCTTTCTTTCTTTCTTTCTTTCTTTCTTTCTTTCTTTCTTTCTTTTTTTTTGTAAAATGAGAGACTGAACTGAAATCAGGGATTTCTTAAATGATTTTAGAAGCTAGAAGGGAAAGTAAACCAATCATAGTAGATCTCCTTGAAGCCAGTTACTAACCTAGATGCTAAATGGCCTTTAATATCCATTCCATATTTTACTGTCCATGCATCTCTTCTCTGTACCATTTAGACAATATATGAGGGCATTTTGTTTTTTTCATAATGATTGGAAATGGGTGCATTTTAATTATGACATGTCTTGGTGTGGTCCTATTTGAGTTCATCTTGTTTGGGACTCTCTGAGCTTCATAGACTTGTATGTTTATTTACTTTACCAGGTTAAAGAAGTATTTCTTGATTATTTTTTCAAATAGGTTTTCAATCCCTTGCTTTCTCTTGTCTCCTTTTGGTTCCCCTATCATGTGAATATTGGTACATTTGACGTTGCACCAGAGGTCCCTTAAACTATCCTCAGTTTTTAAAATTCTTTTTTTTTCTTTTTGTTATTCTGATTGGGTGTTTTCTGCTACCTTGTTTTCCAAATCACTGATTCAATCCTCTACTTTATAAGTAATTGACTGTTAATTCCCTCTAATGTATTCTTCATTTCAGTTATTGTAGTCCTCACTTCTGATTTTTTTATGTTTTCCATCTCCATTTTTGTTTGTTTGTTTGTTTCCTATCTCTTTGTTAAAGTTCTCACTGAGTTCATCTACTCTTCTCTTGAGTTCACTAAGCATCTTTATAACCAGTGTTTTGAACTCTATATCTAGTAGATTGCTTGTCTCCATTTTGTTTAGTTCTCTTTCTGAAATTTTGTCCTATTCCTTCATTTGGGACATGTTTCTTTGTCTTCTCATTTTAACTGACTTCCTACATTTGTTTCTATATATTAGATAGATTGGCTTTGTCTCCCAGTCTCGGCAAAGTGAACTTATATAGTAGGTGTCCTGGGGAACCCGTAGGCACAGTGTCCCTTGTCATCTGAGTCACATACTCCAGGGGTATTCTTTGTGTGAGTTGTGTGTGCCCTCCTGTTGTAGTTGAGCCTTGATTGCTGTTGTGACATCAGTAGGAGGGATTTACCCTCAGGATGACTGGCTGTGAGGAATGGCTGTGACTACAGTGGAGGAGCTGTTGTGCAGGGCTGACCTCATGGAGTGAGATTCACTTTAGTGGGGCTCTTGTGCTAGCTGAGTCCGCTCTTTGGGTATATTGTTTGTGGTGGTGCTTGGGTAGTGCTCTGGTGTGATTTGAAGCTGGCCGCCAGGTGTGTTGGTTGTGGGCCTCTAGGGAGGGATTCTGGTGCATGCCAAGTTCATCTGCTGCCCTTACACAGCCCAGAGCCACCTGCCACCTGATCTCAGAGGTAGGAGCTACAAAGTGATCTACAGATTATTGCCACCTGTTTTGGGCTTAGAGGCACACGAAAGAGGCTAAGTTGCAAACCCAAGTCAATTGTCACTAGTGCCGGAAGTGGGGCTGCTTAACAAAAGGCACAGGACATGCTGAAGCCAGTCACTGCTTGTTTGGGGTTTGTGAATCTTTGAGAGATTTTACAAAAGTCTACAATGTGAGCCAAGACAGACTGTTTGTGGGGAAAAGGCACTGGAATTGGCTTGGGTGGGTCTGCAAGTTGGGTGGGACGAGACCTTATAGAATCACTAGAGTGGGTCAAATGGTATTAGCCAGGTTGATGGAGACTCAGACTTGGCCCCCACCTGTGCCTACAGGCTATGTGGGAGAAGGACTGAACAGAGAAACAATGACACCTGCCAGAACTTCTGTCTAGAAGAGAGTTGCTGCTCCACTTCTTACCTTAAAGCCAAACAATTTAGTTTATCCTCATATGTCCCTGGCACTTTTACAGTTGCTACTCCAGCACTGGAATTCAGAGTGAGTGAGTCCATCAGCAATAAGTATGTGTCTGGGCTCATTAAGAGGAACACCTGGAACTCCCATTGACCTCCGTCTCACCGGCCATAATTCCTGCTGATTTTTACAGTCAGTAGTTATAGAGACTTCTCTTCCTGGCACTGGAACCCTGAGCTGGGAAGCCTGGTGTGGGGCTGGGATCCCCTCACTCCTCAGGGGAGAACTCTATGCTAGAGCTATTCCTCTTGTTTTCTAACCACCACACAGTGGCTGTGGGGCCTGCCCATTTCATGTCTCTGCCCCTCCTATCACTCTCAGTGTGGCTTCTTCTGTATATCCTTATTTATAAGGCTTCGGTTCAGTGAGTCTTCAGGTGGTTCTCAAGGGTGGTTATTCTGTAGTTTAGTTGCATTTTTGGTTTGATCTGGGAAGAGGCAAGCACAGTGTTTGCCTATTTTGTCATCTTGACTGGAACTCCATGATAT
>NW_011888838.1:2497795-2527445 GCF_000151845.1 Pteropus vampyrus
AAAATTGAGGAGATTTTAAAATTCGAACTAATAAATTAGATAAAAATGTTAAATGGCAAAGCATTTTTAACGTTAAAAAGAGAATGTGTCATTTAATTTTCAAATGTTTTATCTTTCTAATTGAATTTCTAATTAGGGAGCACATGCTGAAAAAGTACAAATATTAACAAGATAGTCATAGATCACAGATGTTTTATAGAATGAGAGCAAATATTATATATGTATATATATATATGTGTGTGTGTGTGTGTATATATATGTGTGTGTGTGTGTGTGTGTGTGCATATGTTACAGAGAAAATTCTCATTATATAAGATAATTGTGTCACTTGTCATAAATTTTTCCAAAGAGATTACAGGTGGCATAAAATTGAAGGAAGCCAATTATTTGATCTTTCACTTTTCAGTTATTTAATCCTTTTTGCCTATAGAAAAATGTTCCTATTTGCTCATTTCTTTAAATCTCTTTAATTACAACTAAAAACTAAAAGATAAGACTGAAACTAATTAGACAGCAATTTCTACCCAAAATTTAAACTAAAAGTTTGCTTATTTTGCAAACATATAGTGAGGATCATATATTCATGAGATGGTATAGACGTTGTGAGGGATAGAGAGTGTTAAGATAGAATTTAACATAGAACCATTATTCTGAAATTATAGAAACAATTTACATATTCATTTTTAAAATTACATATTTTTTATTTAATTACTTTCATTGAGTTGGGTAACTTAAATTAAGTGATATTCAAGTTAAGCATTTTTATATCTTCTTTTTTCTTATTTTATATTTTCATATTTTTACATTATTTTTGATCTTTCACAAAGTTTTATATTTCTGTGTTGTAATGTCTAAATTTAGAGACTGAAACAAAACCCAAGTTGACACTAAATATGAGCAGGAGTACAATCCAGAAGGAACACTTTTATATTGTTGTTCATAAATGTTTCTATTTTGGACTATAATTATTAAGGAGATCCATCTACAAAATTTTACTTGGCAGAGGATTTAACTACAGTGTTACATAACACACAAATTGCTCCACAAGGTAGCTACCTGGCTTGAAAGAACCTATAACTATTGTGTCCCTGAGGGGTGCTTAACCTGAAGTTCAAGACTGAAATTGTATGCAATATTTTAAGTATCTGTCCAAATTATGTATGTGTATGTATGTGTGTGTATGTGTGTTCATGATTTTGAGTGTAATGTGGCCCACTAGATAGTATCAGATTCTAAAATCAGATGGTCTATGACTCGCCAAACCTTAAAACCCCCTGAAAACTCAGCTTCCTGTCTCTGTATAATTCTATGGAAAAGAATTTAATTTACCCTCTATTTTAAATGTTTCACTGAATAAACAAATTATCCTGCCCTTTACCTGGTAGAGGCAATACATTACGTTGGTCATTAAAATCCACTAGTACTACAGGCTTTGACAGGTTCTGCTCAAATAAAGACTAGTTCCACTTCATTTCCAAGCCATTCAACACCATCTGAGTGACATTCCTGAAAGCTGTACATTTCATTTGTGCATTCTAATGATTTAATTTCGTAAGCTTAATAAGCTTATCTCTAGTCAAAGATAACATGACATTTGTATGACTCCAGGGTGTGTAATAGGACTGGATTCTTCCTGCTTCAGTGTCAACATAAACTCTATTTTGATTATATCAGATACCAAAGTAAGAGTAAGACAAATATATCGATGAAGATTTTAAAAGAAACTGATTAAGAACTTATTCTTTTATTTTTTTAACACTTTCATGTACTCAGAGAATGTATGGGAGAGTCATGGTTTCAGGAGAGAATTTTATAAAAGGGATCTGTAAAGATATTTCTTTAGAGAGAGATTTTGCCTTTTTGGCTGTTCCATCTTCTTTTGAGGAAGAAGCACTAGGAGAGAGGTCTCTTTCCAATCTAAGCTTTAAAAAGGTGAACTTCTAGGCTCTCATTTAAAGACCTTTAAAATAGTCATGAAACTCTGATTACTAGTGCCTGACCACAACAAAGAAAGGTAAAGCATAATGTATTCTGAGACAATCCAGAAAAAGAGAGATGATCTGAATGACAGCTTTGGTGGCTGTGCTCTGGTTGGCCCACCCTTTCCAAGCTTGTCAAGGCAAGAAATGGGTGATTGTTGCTGGTAAACCAGATGTGGGCCATGTTATCAGGATTTTCTTTTGGGGGGATAGTAGAGACAGATCAACCCAGGACAAGGGAATTTCAGGCAAGAAGAGGAGCAGAGAACCATCCCAAATTTCATAAACTCAAGATCATGAGATTCAGCTTTAATCATCTGCTAGGAACAACAATGGTACCCAGGTTCATGGATCTACTCTGCCAAATAGCGCAAAGCCCTAGTCAAATAAATCTGCTAAGGAGCCAACCTATAGCTTGCAAGTAAAGGAAGAGAGGAGCCAGCAGTAGATATCAGAAATACAAGCTGTCATCTGGTCTGCCATCCCTGAGCTTTTATTTGGGGAGAAAGAAGAGATTTAATGCTACATCAAGATTGGAATGTTTTGAGTACCTTATAATGGATATTCTAATTACCAAACTAAAATAGTATTTCAAATTAAAGTGACCATACTACTATTTTTTCCCTAAGAATGTCCAAAATGGCCTCAGGATCTACCTGAGCTTCCATGCTGGGCTACAGGCAGATGGTCTCTATTAAAGAAAGTTTAAAGGGATGGTGAGAGAGCAAAAGTTTAAAGGGATGGTGGTTTATTCATGTCTCAAGTTCAGCTTGCTTGTCATACGAGTTATGCTGTTTGAATAGAATCCAGACAATTAGTTTAACTAGAATCCAACCAATTAGTACTCATTTTGAGATCTGATTCATTTTTTTATGCAACATACTATTTTGTTTTTCACCATGCCGTTGATTAAGAGATGGATGGAGTCTAATAGTATTTAGCTCTCAACTAAAACATTTTAGTCTCCATTTTTTCCACTATTAAAAAGATCAAATCATGTATGCTTAATGCTTCATGTGTCTGTCACACTATTTCAGGTTATGATATAGTTCATTTTTGAAACAGTGATACTTAGAAGGTTTTGGGTCCCATTTATGTTACTGAGTTTGTCATCCATGACTACACATTGCTGTTTCCCACATATCTCCCATTGGAAATGAGAAAACTCTTGACTTTTAGAGACAAATTATCTGGAAGTCACATTGTGAAATTGCCTTCTAAACGAACTCAGCTAAATCACATTTAATATCAGATTGTAGTGACTTTCTCATGATTGTTTATCAGCTCTTTCAACTCCCAAATGACTCTTTAATTAACTGTTCTCCTTTAAAACCTCATTTTTTTGTAAGGTTCCTTTCCTTAGAGCACTGTTTTTATTCTATATGGTAGAAATTCTGCTATTATTAAATATAGCCTGGTATCATTTAAATGTGTTACCTTGATGATGGTGACGTCACTCAGGTACTTGGTCTACAAGGAACTAGTGCGATTTCACTTATTTCATTTTGATAGGTCCCCTTAGCTTTAAGGCTATAAACTAAAATACCATTGCAGTCTCCTCCAGCAATCTCAAACTTAATTATTCCACTCCAGGAAGCTGTCTGATGGCCCTGCAGAGACCTGCTTTTGCACTAAAATGCAATCCCTTATTGAGTGACAAAATTACCTTTGTTTCATGTTCTTTTTAAAATTTATTTACAAAGAGCACAGAAAAGCACTTCTCAGTACATCTTAATAGATGATTACCACAAATTTCATTCAAGAATTTTGATTGGCTATTTGTCAGAGTTTTCTTTTTACTTTTTCCTACGTAATCATGATGACTTCTTAAATATTACTCCAAGTACTGGGCATTTTAAGTAATGTCCTGTAAATTGCCAGGATAGCTGACTCAAATCTTTTCCCCTACTAAGTTTTGATATTATTTATTAAGTTTCATACTTCAATGACATGTCTTATATGCCTACCTCTCCTGATATCTTTTTTTGCTGCTTTGTGCAAATTTAGTTTTCTAAACTAAAATTTCTAAGTGATTTTGCAGAAAGCAAAAGAAAGACAGAGATACATTGCAAGAGAAAGAGCCAGAGAGATTGGAGATTTACAAATGTTGTCATTTGTAGTACACAGTTATCTATGAAAATGAAAATGGTCAGTAACATGATGAGCAATCAAATTTTTTTAAAATGTAGAATATTTTCACAATTTAAATAATAACCAAGAACAATTTAGTTCTGTTTATAATCAAAGAGAATGTTAAACTGAGAGCCACAAACTTTGTAAAATTATAGAAGGAAAATATTTGGGCTCTGTTCATCACTTGTTCTACAGGGAACTTATTTCTTGCTTCTGTCTCACATTCTTTAAAGACAAAGAAGCAGCCTGTGCATGCACAATGTTTCCTAATAATAACATTTTCTCTCTATTACTAGTTTCTTACCTTTTGAAAAAATGATAGGGTGAGAGAGGAAAAGTGAGAGTCAGGCATTATTATACATTATGTGTGCAAGTCGTTTTTAATTGCATACTTTTCAGCCTCTTCTGTGCAAGATATTAAAAGCATGAGAATAAGTATGCTCAAGTCAATAGAGGAAGCAATAAAATAGAACCAAATAAAAAGGATGCCCATCATGCACATGCTTTATAGACATTTAATTCCTTGTGTGGAAGAAATGTTTACTTATCTGGACCAGAGCGTCACACAAAACAAGAATTAGATTTTCTTCATTTTGAGCTTGCAATCCTACTTTATTTAACAGCTGTGGAATTGGGAAAGAAAAACAGAGGCAGGGACAGACAATATTTGGAAAAAGAGCCAGAGTGAAGTTGAAATCTGCCTGTTTATTTTGGGTTTGGGAGAATGTAGAGAAAGAGAGATTGAATTTACACACACAAAAACCACGAAAACTTTTTCTAAAACTCATTTTAGTTTATCCTCCCTGAACAAACTGAACAATATTTAGTGAAGTTCTGTCTTAGTTCCCGTTACCACTTTCAAATTACGGGATGGTCAGGGGAGGATTGGAGAGCATATCAAAGATTGACAAGTCACTGCAGTCAGAGCAGGCAAATTCAAGTTTCATGTAATATTTTGTCTCAAAATGAAAGTTTGCCCATAGAATGAATTACTTTACTTCACAGGCACATTGACAATATATGTGTATTCAGAGATGTCATTTGATTAGTATCAGAAATAAAAATTAATATTAAGATCACATAAAGAAATGCCAATTTAAAACAGTCTTCCTAAGCTCTATTATCAAATATTTTATTATTTAAGATTAATACACCAACCCATAAAACCTAGTGTTACCACATAACTGAGGCATATAATTTTCTACTTAAAGAAAACTAATATGTTAAAATGAGAGAATAGTCCTGAAAGAATTGTAGAAGTTTATGTAAACCTCTAGCTTTGGTTCTCATTTTGATCATAATAAATTTTATTATTTTACTATCCCTCCAAAGATATTATTTTCTAGATTCGATAAGGATTATATTTTTTATAAACTTTCTTTCTATTATAAGGGCTGATTTATTCAACAAATACTAATTAATGGTACTCAGTACTATGTAAGTTGGTTTAGATTTGTTTCACTCTGTGTCCATCAAATGGAAGACTTTTAGGCAGAGTGGATACTGATTTTGTGGTGCCTGAAGCTTATCGAATTTTGGAAGTCCTTTTTAAGAAATAAAATACAAAATTACAAAGATGTTTTGTAGTGAGGGTCCTGAAGTTTAAGCTACATTAGCTTCATAGTTAATCTTACCCTCCTCTATTGTAATCTTATAGAAATCACAATTCTTTCATCCTTTGAATTTGAAACAAATGGCATCGACCTGAAAACAAAAAACAAAAAACAAAAAACACAAGACAGAAAAGAATGTACTCTCCTTTGCTTTTCAATAGAATGCTGAACAAGATTTTCCTTACCTTTCCAGCTTCCCATGCCTTTTCCTACCTTCTTAGTGGTATTATTATAAGGGTGCAGTGTTTGGGAGCCAATTGACCTAAATGACAGGTAACAGGAGAGTGTAGATAATAGGATGCAGAATATCTTCTTGGTCCTCTCACTTTTCCCTTTTCTAGTGTGTGTGAAGAAGAGCCATGCCAATTTGTTTGGCCACTATGTTGCTATTGGTACATTTTCTTCTTTAACAGATTTTATTTGAATAGATGATATGTTTACATATTTCTGTGATTGTCCAGTATGCACTCTAGGTTTACAAATATGCAAAAATGTTGGTTTTAGAAGCTACCAAGACGGTCAGTGCCCAAGAGACTCGTTTTGGTTTGTTGACTGTGCTTGTCATGTGGTGTTGATGACTGTTCTTTCTAGAACTTACGAGCTGTATTTCCAATATGTGAGGAGCATTTCTCATTGCTTTCAGAAATGGGCTTAATCTAGGAGTAACAAAACTGTTATTTCTTCCTGCTGGGGCCTTCAACACTTCCACATGTGGAACCAAGAACTGTCTTTTTTAGGAAGTGAGAGAAATTACAAGTATATCTAAACAATTTTTGAGTAATATAATCTGTGAAAATAGCTTTATTATTCAACACGTCTGAGATGTGAAAATGAAACAAACAAAACCAAACCAAAAGCACTATGGGATTAAACAGTTTGTAAATAGAAGAATTAACTAAAGCCTGTGTTTTTGGTGGCTTCGGGTACTTAAAATGCAGCCAGTAGGGAAGAAAGTGTAAGCAAAAGGCTTCATTCAAGGAAAATAATCCCATAAATATTGAATTATGTGTGGTTAATCAATATGCAAAATTTATCAATTACTTAAACTTATACTTCTAAAAACACCTATAGAACAGTTGTTTGGCTTTATTAACTTTTAATTTCTAGTTAGATATATTTTTTTCACATTTGAATGGAGTTGAAAAGCAATTCAATTATGCTTTATAATTATGAAATATTTGTGCAGGAGAAAATGTCAAACCCTAAAGTTCAGAAGATTGTAGAAAAGTAAAAAAACTTGAAAGATCTTTCTAAGGAACTGAGAAGTTTAGATCAACTTATCAGTGAAATGATTTAAAGTCTAGATCCTTATTTTCAATAACTTTAAACCTTTAACATATATTTTAATAGTTTTATTGAGTACATAGTAATCTTTTAAAATATCTTAACTACCTTTTAAACATTCTGGTTCTCTCCACTGTAATTTAGATTAAATATTACATAAATAATAAACATGAGATGATAAGCCCTTTAAAAAAAAATTTACTTCACATGTTTTTCATTCTCTAAAATAATCTCAAATTCATATAGATTTTTAATATAATTTGACAGTATTTGGCATAACACTTGGCCTATGATAGTTATATCAGTCTGGATTCTGGTTTGTAAACCACAAAAACAAGGTCTAATTTATCAGAAAATGAATTATTATATGCATATTAGGCCATTACTCACAGGCTTGATGGGAAGACTGGAGAATCAGGCTCAGAACAGGAAACAGGAAGCACCAGCACCAAGATTCTCAGCTCAAATCACATTGCAAAGTTGTCTCATCTGGTCTCCATGACCAAACACTATAGCTGCTGAAAGTTGTCCCCTGAGAAGACATTAAAAACCATGCCTTTGTCTTTACATTTCAAGCTCAACATTCAGTGTCCTGGTTCAATTGACTGAACCTAGGTCAGGTGCCTGCACTCTTACTGCCCAAGTTATGGAGAGACAATATCTGATTCCCTTCAGTTTACCAACTTACATTCCAACTGAGACTTAAACAATGGAGGGAATCTCCTCACCAAATAAGAAAAAATTTGAATGATGGGAAACTGAAGAAAAATAGATGGCATTCATTAATAGAGAGATGGTCCATTCCTATTATTCATGAGAGTTATGTTCTATTAAGTCTCTTTGAACCCTGAATGAGTGATTACTAAGCATTGTACCTAGGGAAAAATACAGAGTTAGGTTTCTGTGAGCTTCTAGTCACATTTTTATCAGCCGATCGATATATAAGCTCATTTTATTTGTATTGCTGTTTAAAGACATTCTATTTAATATATGTTTTTGATTTATTAACAGTGAATTCACAGCCAACAGCATAATAACTTGTGCCTGAATGAAGCTTGTCTAATACATGTATCTTCTCGGTAAGGCACATCAGAGCCTTATACCCTTAGGGACATTAGACAGCACTTTGCCACTATGCTCAGGGGGCAGGACATTTTAAACATCAAATCCGCCAAGAAAAAGCACAAAAATGCAAACAATGAGGTGTTAAATAAACTGCGAAAAAGACACTCATTTACAATATGAGAGCTAGAACAGGAAGGCAGAGTGTTGCCTCATTCAATCTCTGCTGGGGATGTGAAAATCAAGTGGCTAAAATTTTTCACTGCTCTGTGCATGAGTATGCCTGCAAATGACAGCAAAAGTGCTGTGAGTAATGATTTTGAAGTTACAAATAAATTTTAGCTAGTAATTGAATTTGCAAATATAAAATCTGAGGATAATGAGGATAGACTATATACATATATACATGCATATATACATTTAGAATTAACAAGCACTACTGTGAATTTGAGAACTGTAAAACACACACATACATATAAGAATAGAAATCAGTAATAATGTAAGAGAATGATCTAATATACAAAAAGTCTGTTTTGGCATTGACATCTGTCAACTTTTAAAATTCTTAGTTTATTTCTATTATTAGATAAATATGATAATGTGGGAAATTACATATTTGATTATTCAAGTTAATTGCTAATACTTTGAAAATTGTTTTATGTCTATAAATTTGCTTATCATATGTGGCTTTTAGTTTTGCTTAGATATATCAAAATCTCTTAGCCATTATTCAAGTATTCATTACAAAAAATAATGCCCGAGTCCTGTATAATATTTTCCATTTCTAAACTATATTTAAAAGTAATTATCTAAGCAATTAATCATTATCCTTTGTTCAAAGATACTTCAGATTGAAATAATTTTTTCTTTTATTTACACAGCTGATGAGTTGGATAGACCTCATTAATCAATAACTTCCCTGAGCATTTGGCAAATTAAAGATATTAAAACACAAATATGCCTAAATCCTCTCAACATCCAACCTGTGGTTTCTTTCTGGACACTAGCCAAGAGTTGATGTGGCTTGGTGCTCTTAGTACTTAACATCTTCCATCTTTTTCAGCTTTTTCTTGACTCACTGACTTTTGACCTTTGATTTATGTCAATATAGATAATAACATGAAATACATCTTATGGAAAATAATGAGGGAGAAGTATCAGATTAAAAATCTTTATTCCAGATGGAAAACCTTACCAGTCCTACAGTTAATGTCATTGTTAATACTTCAATCAATGGCAGATCAGAAAAATAATGTTAGGACTGGACCAAAGCAAAGATTTGGATCAAGGATGCAATAGGCTTTTACATTAACATAAGGTTGATGAAGGGAGACAGAACTAAAAAAATTACAATAGATAGAAGAGGTCTGCCAGACTCTTCAGTTCTAGACTCTGAAGAGATCAAAATGAAATATGTGTGAGAAGATAGGGTTCAACATCTAAGGAATCAGAGAATGAATATGATTGATTCTAGAAATTGCAGGCTGCTTGGCCTCTGCTCCATTTTTTACTACCTTCTAGAGTGGGTAGACTCAGGTCTTGAGATATGATTTAGGCAAGAAAGAGATTAGAAGCTTGCAAAGATAAGGTCAGACATGTTTAAATAATCTTTTGGAAATAATAGATCGACAATAAAATTGGGTACAAGTGAATAAATTTCTGGAAGAAAGTGAATTCAGTTCTAGGAAAATAATAGAGAAAAATGGCAAAGACTCTAAGACCTAATATTTCATATATTCATTTATCTGAAGTAAAATTAGTTTCTCATGTCTAAAATAAAAAGGAAATACCATAGTAAATTGATTTTAAAATGGACTTTTTCACATTTTTAACATCTCTGAAACTTGGAGGCGTCTTATTATCTATGGATTCCTATAATTAAAATCAGATGATTTTTTTTCATGAAACATAAAATACAATTGAAGGTAATCTTAGATTTGATTAAACATGGTATTATGTCTAAATTTAGAAAAAATTTATTCCTTAGTAAAAATAAGCTTAGTAAATGATGTGAAATATACATTTAAAAATAATTGTAATACAATATTGTATAATTTAAACCTAGAGATGAGTGGATCTCTTTCAGGAGTCATATTCCTGTTATTTTGTATAAAATTCCTTTGTATATGTATATGTGTGTGTTTTCTCCATGAATTGTTTATAGCTTTCATCAAATTCTAAGTTAGTAATCAAAAAGAGAAAGCATCTTAAATAATCATGTGATAAATTTATAATAATCTAAGTGATTATTACATAGCCATGATAATAAATATTTTCTAATTGTTACATTAAAATAATTAAGTAGGTTTTTTTTTTCTTTTTTGATTCTTCATCTAATATCTTACAGCTTAACAGACATGAGTCCACCTAGATTTGTAGTAGAGTCTTATCATTTATATTCAGGAATGAAAAATAGAAAGGACTTTCTATTATTCAAGTTCTCAAATATATTACTGTATTACATTTTAGTGTTTAGAAAAGTTTCAGTTTTAATATTGACACTTTTAAAATTAAATACGAATCACACTTTATAACTTTAGAATAATTTCAAAAATAGTAGATTTTTGGGGGTAACATACAATAGGAACAAAAAAATGTCAAAATTGAACTATATGTACATCCTCAGTTTAGGGGGAAAGGTAGAATTGATCAAGAATAGATAAACTTTTTAAAAAAGAACTCTTTTGGTAATAAAAGTCAAAGTCCAGTCTAATATGGAGAGGTAACAAAAAAAATTCTTTCTTTAAAACAATAACAGAAAATTGAGTTGTCCTTTGTCTATTAAAGACAAGAGGGAAGACTTTGGTTTTCCCTAAAAAATTCAAAAACAACGAGGAAAACTGAAAAAGGTGGCCCTAAAAGAAGAACAGTGTGAGAAATTGGGGAACGAAGAAAGGAAAATGAATAAGAAATTCTTTGTGGTAGAGTTGGCTAGAAATTTAGGAATAAGGATGGCTGCCATTCAGTTTTTGTTTTTATTTTTGTTCTTCAGTCATTATCCTCCAGTATACTATGAATTTTATAGACGATCCACACAATAGCATTATTTTGTACCTTGGGGAATGAAATAGAATAAAATGTGCTTGAGAATGAAACTTTGCAGCCAGGCTTATCTAAGTTCAAATTCTGGCTCCAACGCATAACTACCAGCCTCTTTATATTTCATTTACCTTAGTCCCAAAAATGGGCGTAAAATGTACTTAATCCATAGAGTTGTTTTCAGGATTAAATCAATTAATGCATACAAAGTTTTTATAACAC
Source organism: Pteropus vampyrus (assembly GCF_000151845.1). Taxonomy (NCBI): domain Eukaryota; kingdom Metazoa; phylum Chordata; class Mammalia; order Chiroptera; family Pteropodidae; genus Pteropus; species Pteropus vampyrus. The sequence continues at coordinate 2,509,128 of NW_011888838.1, forward strand.
TGCTAAGCATATGGTAAAAATTAAATAAAGGTTTTTTGGATAAAACAACACATAAAAAGCCCGAGAACCCCGTGGCAGCATTGGGCTTTACTAAATAATCAAAAAGTTGAACAAGGAGCGGAGGTTTAGTATCATGGCAATTCTGAGTCTCTTCTGCACGCCCCTTTTGTGTGACATCTCAGGAGGCTTAAAAATAGTGAGAAAAGCAATGAACCTGTTCCAGTGTCACAGAATGGAAGCTTGAGTTGATTTTATAAAGATATTAATAAAGGATAACTCTAGAAGGCTGCAAAACTTTGGAATATTCTGGTTAGGTACGCAACATAGTAAGTAAAATTTCCCAGTCATCTCGTGCCTCAGAAATACCCTCTATTAACAATATGATATACGGAATATATTTTTTCTCTCATAGTATTAATAAAATTATTTTATTTTTGAATGAAAACATGTGTCCAATAATCATTTTCATTTATCTGAATTGACAAGCATTAAACACACACACACACACACACGCACACCCCTCCATTTTTATTACTGTTAAAGAAAGATACTATTTTGAAAACTGAGAGACATCGGTCTTTGCACTTTAACTTGTGTTATACTATGCAAATTGCTTTGTATCTCGAGGACTCAATTTCATCATATGTTAAATGAAAACATTTACTTAAATCATCCCTAGAGTTGGAAGAGGTCATAGTATGTAGATAACTGAATGGGACTTATGGAAAGCATGATGGTGGCAGGGTTGGTATGAAGAGGACAGTGCATAAAGGAAAAAGGGAGCTAATAGAAAAGTTCTCTGAAAACTTCCTTTGAGTTTTATATTTTCCCTGAAAGCTGGTCCCAATCAAAGTTTCTAGGAAAATCGGTTAATTCAAATGTAGATTTTCCAGCCTGAGATGTTTTGAATTTATTTATTCAGCTCAAGGCATTTGCTCTCTATATATGTTATTTTAGGATTATGATGCCAGATGTTCCTTGTGCAGGATGCTGGAAATGAAATTCCTCACATATTTACCTTTTGATTCCTATCTGGGAGGCTTTGACTAAATGCTGCATGACTTGAATTAAAATAAATACACAATCCGACTTTTTAACTTAAAATTTAATAACTTTTCACAGATATTTTTATCAAATGTAATATCATTGATAGTAGTCAGTTTTCTCAATTTTTGTTGATTCTATCTCGCCTGCAATCATACCCTAGGAAATAAAATTAAAAATATATAATTATGGTCTTCATGGTAGACTGTTGACTATTTTGAGATAAAAAGCATTCTGTGCTGGCAGCAGAAACACAGCAGCAGCGGTCTAATTTCCTCTAATCCACTAGGTGTCTGCTTAATGACAACCTTTCATTTACTAGCTCTTTGGCTGTACTCCATATTTGCTTGTATATTTTTTTTATTCAGTTTATCATTCATTTCTATTTTATTGTGTAACATATAATACAGACTGTACCTATTTTGCTCCCTATCTTGCACACATTTATCGAGCCATTTCTCTATTTTGTTATGGAATTGATTTTAACTTTTTTTTGGCTTGTAGAAGAAACACATTTAATAAAAAGTTTTGTTTATAAAATGTTTTTTTTTCCCTTAATGTCAGAATGTTATGGCAAATAACAGAAGAGTTTAGAAATCATTCCAACTGTGAAACTGATGAATTAGGTGGCAGACACTGAAAAGAAAATGAAGAGATGTTGGTGGAAGAGTTTTGCTGCCATATAATATACTTCGTTAATTGTTTTTAATGAAAGAAAAGATTCTTAGGACTAGTTTTCAAAACTGTTCTCTTGCGTACAGATCATGTAATTCTTTAAATCATCCAAATATTGAATGTCGTTAATAAATGAAAAATTTATTTATTCATTTAGTATACAGTTGTTATTTGTATAAGTGCTTATTAATTATATGTATCTAATTGTATACATGTAAATTATATGGAGTTTCTGTATAGCGGAAGCAGTTTTGTTATTTTTGTAGTGTTAAATTATACATAATGTATTAGATTCAATAGAATTAATGATATTGAGTGTGCTTTATTGTGCATTTCTTCAACTTAGATTGTAATCTACATGAGGGCAGAGAATGTGTTAATATTTTTAGTACCATATTCTGAGACTGGGGCTAAATATAATGCCTGGAACAAAGTAAATTCTCAATAGTATTTGATATGTATGGATATGAGAATTTAAGTGAATTATGCCTAGGGCAGGCATAAGGAGAGATACATTTACAGATTTAACAACAATACATAGCCAGATATACATAATAAAGTTTGGCCAAATGCAGAATGAGTTTAATCTTGTGAAGGCTGTTGTCAGCTTTTACGAGAAGATTAGACAGAAGCAGAGACAAATAAATTTCTATCTAGAAGTTTAGAATATGAATGTTAGCTTTTTTTTTTTTAAGATTAAAAAAAGATGGCTAGGAGACTATGGAGGGATCGAATGGGATGAGCATGAAAGGATTATTTTAGGGTGATAACCATGTTCTGTATCTTTATTATAGTACTGGTTGCGTGTGTGTATACATTTGTAAAAACTCATAGAAGTGTACACATAAAATGGGTGATTTTTACCATTTGTAAATTATATCCATCAATATGGTTGATTCAAAAAATATTTACAAGCAAACACATGCAAACATACATAAATACATGCATGAATGCATACATACACACATACATAAAAAGACAATGACTGATACTGTGCCTTTTAAAAAATGTCAGCCAGAAAAACATTTTATGGTATGGCTGGCAGTCTGACCTGGAAACAATTTATCAACTTGGAATTTGTTGACTAGCAAATGAATGACTCTATCATTTTCATTTTATTCTTTTATCTTTTCTGATTATTAGCCACTGCAGAAGCATCGTATAGAAAATATTAGAGGCCAGAAAGAAACAAAAATCTCCTTAAGCTCTTTAATTATGATTAGAAATGAATTAGAAGTTAGAGTCACTCAATATAATTCATTGCATTTCTGAACAAACATTTCTATAATGACATCAAAATTCTATTATTTTAAATAAGGTGTTTTTGTTAATCTCTAATTTTGTTGTCATTGTTCACATTTTTTCAGTCAGCAATAGACCTGTCTCATTTGCTGGGACTAGTTTGGCTCTGCATTGAAAGTCTGTATCATAAAACCCTGTCTGACTTCAAATTATGGGATTCTTTAAGCTTTCCTTTAAGCTCACTGTTCTAAGTTTATCACTTAGAAATTAAGTCATCCTGTCATATGCTATAAAAAATAACAGGGATAAATGAATTACTCTCTCCAGTGGATTTTCAGAACTTCCTTTGAGAGAATAGTCCAGATGAGACAATTTGTTTTTTGTTTTGTTTTGTTTTGTTACCACTGTCTTCTACAAAAAGTAAGTAATATGTTCTTATTTGATTCTTTGCCTCCAATATCTTAACTTAGAATGCCAATTCCATTTGCATCTAGGATCTATGGTCATTTTTCATACTTAGTAGCTGTCCATTACATTTTGAACACTCCCCCTGTTTGGGGAAATTTTCTTCTTTTTAAGTCTTATTTTACAAAATACTAAAAATTTACTTTTCCAGCCTTCCTTGCAGCTAGTTCATGGAATTAGAAGTCTATGCCAATAGAAGCATCCACTTAAGAATTTGATTTGAAAGAGGCATTATCATCACTCATTGGATGTTTCTTAATGTACCAAGCCATAAATAAGGGCATGTCCAGTAAGCCACCACCATCAAGTGAGTTCATTCAACCATTAATTTATACCTGTGATCTCATGAGAAGTTTTTAATAACTAATTAACAGAGAAGGAAAATAATTGAGCTTGGTTTGGTTTATAGATTATCCTTTATGGTATATCAGAAACATGGACCTCTGCAGTGTTAAAGTAGAGATGTTCATGAAAGAGTGGGAAAGAGTAAATATCCTAATGGGAAGAATTTTGAGCAACATCTCTCATTGTCTATGCAGGATGATCTATAAATCAAATGTTTGCTAATCACATATAAATATATAGAGCATGTGTATGGGTTGTGTGCATATTTATGCATATGTGCATATTTAAACACATACATAAGTTTTTTATATATGTCTATTTATTTCCTAAATAATGGACTCAAAGGATAAATAATCTAAAAGAACAATTGATACACATGACAGAATTAATTCAACTTGAATATTTATTTTTGGAATGTCTAGTATGTAAGTTTTTATATTAACTTTTATTTTTACATTAATTTGATGAAATAAATTATTTATTTTTCAAGTATTTCTATTATAGAAAAAATGGATTAGGAGATTCTCAACATCACCTAGTTGAACTTTTTAAAAGAGTGACATAGAATTTTTTTTTTTTATTCTAAGGTATTTCTACTCATTAATCCAATAGCAAAATTCTCAATTTCATTAAATAATATTTAAAATAATTTTTAATAGTTTGAGACTACTATTTTTATTCTTTGATTAGTGATCTGGGAACCCCAAGTATTTATTATTGATTTTTTGTATACCAGTCATGCATATACATTTTATGAAAGCAAATTTATATTTTAAGAAAATACACTTGGAAATGTTTGCTATGATTTCTTCTCATTGCTCATTAAGCTCAAGTTACTCAGTAACTGAATCGAACACATTTTCTGTGAATTTGGAAGCACTTAAAACAATTAGTTTTAACTATTAAAGCAACTAGATCAATTAAAGACAATCTTTTCATTTGTTCAGATGGCCCAAGCTAGTAAACCGGCCATTTTCCAGTCTGGTGGTTGTCTCTGAATAGCTAGGTTCTCATTCAGGATGTTATTCTTCTTTTGCCTTTATTAGGCTCTCACACCTGAGTTAGGAAGCTTAAGAGGCATAAAGCTTGTGCAGGTTTATAAGCTTAAATTACTATTGTACTTCTTTTGTAGTTTAGGGTGGAATCTATTCACAGTTAAAGAGGAAAACAAACAAATAATAGAGAGAACTTCCAAAGTATCTACCCTTCAGGTCTTTGCCACTCAAATATTTCTTCTAGGCTTTCTGCTTTTATTCTCCCAGGTTTCTGATGCTTTCTTTCATTCAAGTATTTGAAGAGGGAATACTTAAAATAAACAGATCAAAGGAATCATGTCCTAGGTATATAGATCTAAAAGCTCAGTTCCGATATCTTCAGAGCACACAGAGAGAAACAATTGGGCCTTGAGGGTTTTGAGGGAAGGTATAAAGGGACTAGAAACATAGAGCTATTTTCACCAGAGTTTGTATACACTCAGGTCATCAGCAGGGATTACGTATGAAAGAAATTAATTCCCCACTCTGCTGACTAGCTGCTCAACAGGCAAAGAACTAAATCTCTTTCTCCCTTCTACATTAATCGATGGGGATGGTAACAGAATAAAGCCATTTTGGCACAAAAGACATGTGTTGGCATTTAAACAAGAATGGCAATTTTAATTTTATTTTCCTTTCAAATTAGAAAGGCAAAAAACAAACAAACAAAAACCCTGCTATTTTGTCAAACAAAAAGTATTTTGATTTTTTTTTGGCTTCCAGGAATAAAGAAAAAAATAATTAAAACAAAACTTGCCTATGTCCTTTTAAAGCGGTTGGTTAATAAGCTTTGGCTTACAATTTCAATCCAGAATTTCCCTTGTCTGCCCTATTTATGATAGAGGATGGATTTTACAGTGGCGTTTTATGTGACTGGTCTACATTTTAAAGCCCAGCCCTGTTGTTTAGGATCAGAAATAGACAAAATTTAATTCTGTTTATTATAGAAATCAAGTGCTTTTGGAGAGAGACTTGTGAGCAGCTGTTTAATATTGTCTTTCTGCTAATATAGAGGTTTATTTCCTTTACCCTCTGAGGAAAAAGCAATTCATGAGACTTCTAGAGGCTCTTTTCCACAGAAATACAGTTCTGCCGCCAGGATCTAGCATCAATAAAGATTTGCTGTTAATTGGTGGGGCTGGCTATCTCTGACAGGAATCAGTTTAAGAACTCCAGTAGGATTTCTAGGGATTCTGCAAAGAAGATACCAATAATCAAAATACAAAAAGAAAATATATATTTTTTTGGTTATACAATTTTCTGGCTTTTTCCCCCCATCTTTTGTAGCTAAATTCAATGTAAGGGAAATTTTTAGAATGAAGATGGGAAAGAATTATCTGCCTTCCTCAGAGATTATGTTTAATAGTGAAGGAACCATAACATTTTCTTTTGAAACAATATACCTAAAATAATTGAGCAAGTTTTAAAATGAGATGATGATTTTAATAGGTGAACATACAATGGTTAATAAACTGAAACCCACAGTCTCTTGGAGTAGGGTGTTGAATATAGCATTTTATATGTCCTACAATGACATAAAGGAGACTATTAGACTTGCTAGAAAATCAAAATGGCATTTAGCCCTTAGGCCATTTCTTTATTTGTGGTATTTATATAAATAAAAATGCACCTCCAGGATTACACATTTTCATGTTCTCTTAAGGGCCAGTTTTGGCTCTGCATCCACTATCTTAAACCTTAGTTTGTTTGTTTGTTTTTCTGGTGTTAAGAGATTGACAGCTACCTGTGTCTATGAATTGCAGTGACGCTATGAGTCAAGGAATAACAACATCCAGATAATTTTTTATTCTTAAATGAAGTTTATGAATATAAGCTATATATGAACTACTGTGACAGTTGGAATAATACTGAAGAATTATCTAATGGAGTAGGATTTGTATTACACATATATTACAGGCCCAACACCTATACAATGGTATGCAGTGAGGAACATTTCCTGGTGGGTTTCTAAAAGCACTCAGGCAATCTTATAGCTAGAGTGTGCTTTCTGCTTTAAGACTACATGGGGTGAGTTTATTTCTCTATGTGTTCCATGAATATCTTGCTTTTTAATTTACATAACTTTGGAAAAACTAGCTTGGATTTCTTCATTTATTGGATTTTCTTGTATAAAAAATACTAATTTTTAAATTTATTGCAGAAATATCACATTTTGACTGAATTGTATAAAATGATTCAGAAGCAAATTATTTAAGAGCCAGATAGTGTTTGCCACCTGACTGCCTAAAGAGCTCAAGTGCAGAGTACAGATTTTCTTCCTGTTGGTAGCACCTTGCGAATCTGCACTCCAAAATAATCTGGTTTTAGTTTCCAACTTAAAGTTACTATTGAATTAAGTGGTAATCAAAATATACAGAATGGCACCTTGGAAAGCTCTTTGAAGTAAAAGATAATAGTTAGATATGTATTCATATTCTTTTGTGGAAAAGAAAAAAATTAATATAAAAGTTTAGTCCCTGAAACTTTTTGGATCCCAAGGAAGAATGTTTACCTCAAGATCCAGAAGAAAGGATGTTGAAGGAAAAGGGAGAAGAAACTTGGGGACCTGGTAGATGACTGTGGTGCTATCATCTCCACACTGGACTATTTTTTAGAAACATTACAGTCTTTTTGTTTAACCCTGCAAGCCCTGTTTATTTGTTTACACCAAATGATACATTTAACCAAGCAAACTGGAGTGGACAAACAGCATGAATAATCTCTCTCTCTCCCCTAACCCCATCCTCTCTCTCTTTTTGCGTTGGGAATATATATATGTATATATCTATATGACATAGGTTTACATGTATCAAAATACACTTCTCATAAAAGCAAATAACGCTTGACTTCAAGTTGTGGGTTCTGAATTCATACTTGTTTTCTCTACTGCACAGACATTTTAACAGTATTTATCAATTTTGTGCATGATCTCACAGTCCTTTTTATCAAAGACTAGACTGAAGATGAATAAGATAATATGAGAAAACAAAAATCTGACAGAGTGACAGTCACAAAATGTTATTTTCTCTTTCTCTTTCCTCTAGAAATGAGGCACTGGTGGAGTCCACAGAGTCCACAGTGGGTTTGGAAGTGCTTTTTAGGCTTTTCGAAAGTTGTGCTATTCTTATACGTGTTTTAAAATGAAATCACTGATAGTGACATATAGTTATGCTGTAGAAGAATTAAATTTATATCTTACATTTGCAAGAATGTTGTCCTCAGTTGAATGGAGAAAAGAATCAATTTAGCCGATACCTTTTAAAAGACAGTACAATTTCTATTTTTAAGAATTTTATAATCTTCTACCAAGATGAACTTTGATATTTCATAAACACATATATGTATATATTCTTTAGTATTTTACATGAGAAATGGCAATTCTTGTTTTATTGTATGTGAAGAAATTGATGGCTTTCTTTACTTGGCTGTTTTCATCTGTTTTCATAATTTAGTTTAGAAGAAAGCTATCGCCTGAACCATTCACTTTTCATCCTCTTGAACTGCCACGTGGGAACACATTTAAAACAATTTGAACTTTATACATGAGCATGATCCAACTTTAGTCTTGTCCTGTATTTCAAAAAAAAAAAAAATGTGGATACTTTTCATCAATTACTTTTACATATGTTTCTAGTCCTCTATTATGTCTATATCAAGAAGCAAAAATTGTAGGAATCGTACCAGACAGTGATCCTGTTTTAATGAGAATTTCAGTCTAATTATATGTGCTCTAAAGGTTCAAATAACATGTGAATCAACTGCCAAATTTGTGGGGTGCTTAGCTGAACTGAACTTCTGAACTTCTGAACAAGTTCACTTTTCAGTGATTGAAAGACTGTTCTAGAGAAGGCATATCCCTTGTTCTGGTTGGGAATTATTTATAATTTTTATTTTATTTCATTTTATTTTATTTTTTGTTTTGTTTTATTTTTACAGTCTAGCCTGTTACATCCGACCTGTATATATCTTTTTTTTTTTTTTATTTTTTTTTTTATTTTTTGCTTAGCTTACTAGTAAGAAACTGGAACCATCAATTTCAGAGAACAGCAGATTTTTTTTCTAAGGTGTGTTTTGAATCGTTTATGTTATGTTCAAATTGGGAAATAAAACATGTTTTTATTCATGTTTTTATTTTATATTAAATTAAGTTTATGATCAGATGATATCATCAATGACTATAAAAGCTAATGTTTTCTAATTGATAATAAGAACCAAGCTTTATATGGACTTTATAATGCTATTTGTTTTAATACACATGTGATTCTATTTCTTGTGAAATTTCTTATTAATCTCATCTTTCAGGAAAATAAAAAGTCTTGGAAGTTTAATGACTAGCTGAGCATCTTAGTTCTTGAACTGAGATTGTCTGACATCTGGTTTATTATATACCGGACTGTGCCAGGACTACCTCTAACCTCATGTGATTAGTCTTTATCAGAGGACTGAGGAAAATACAATGAATAGGGAAATAGCTAGATTTTATCTATGAGGTACTAAATGGCAAGTTTAAGCAGAGATAGTGTTAGGTAGCTAGTCAGCATAAGTTGACTGAGGAAGAAAGGAATAGAGGCCTAATCTAAAGACCTCTCAAAGAACACCCTATTGGTAGTTAGAGAATCCTTCCTGCAACCCCAGAGACAAAGAACAGGAGGGTCATAATCTTAGCTGATCTAATCCTGCCACAGACGCCAACACAGAAGGTAATACCCTAATCTGCCCACAATTTAAGCCTCATTATACTGTCATTATAAAATTATGTTTATATCTAGAAGTTCACAAATCTGATTATAACAGACAATTCTGGGTAAGCGCATGTGCATTAGACAAAGAGTTATAAAGCAGCCAAGTGTCAATCAAAATGACCTCACTTGCCAGTCACCTAAGAACCCCTTTGGAACCACCCATCACGGCCCAGATATAATGCAGATATTCCCACTTTGGGTTGTTACAGCTCTTTTCATTAAAACTGTGTTCCTCCTTGGAGCGTACTTTGTCTTTCTAAAATACATTTTGAATAAATCTTTCTAAATATCACTGACCTTCATCAATGAGGAAGAACGGAGGAAAAATGCTAATTACACTTCTGTGCCATTACCCCTGTCCTACCACCACCATCGTTGGGCGACACTAAAGTTCAGATCGCCCCCAATGGTAACAGTGGAGCCTGAGATAGCTAAGCCACATGTAAACTGAAGTTATACGGGAGCAGAAAAATCATGATGGAGAGAAAGTACATCCAAAAGAGATAGAGGAGCTGGACCTGGTTTTCTATTTTCTAGCTCTAGTCTGTGGCCACCTGAATCATGAGGTTCCTCTGCATAGGATTTTTTGTTTGTTTGTTTCAAAGAAATAAAAAAAAAATCTGGTGTTCTCAAGTAATAGATTCAAAAGCCATTTTTAATTTTGCTTTAATTCTTAAAAGATGGAAAAATAGCTCTATTTTTTTCCACCAATACTTCTGCATAAAGAACATTTTAATATTCTAAAATATTTGAATGATTCAATCTGAATCTAGAAAATAACCCTCTAATTCTGTCATAGATCCAGTTATTATATTATAAATTACTGCAATTTTTTGAAAAATATCTCTAGCTGAATTCAACCATTTAAAATAAACTGTGAATACTAAGCTCAGAAAACTATTTCCTCTTCTCTTAGGATTATATTGAAACTACAGAAAACTTTTAACGACAACAGCGAAGAAGAATATTGTCAGGAACTAAGAAAAGTTTCTACCAGAACAACAAAAGGTTAAAAGGACTCATTGAAAATAAAAATCAAATAATAATACTAAAGGAGAAAAAAAAGAAAACTGTGGCCCTGGGCAGTATACATAAGCATAGATCTTCTCTAGAAACTCCAAGGTCAGAATCAACAAGTACAAAGGAGAGCAGGCCAGGGAGCAATCAGTGCAGTGATTCATTAAAGAACTACCTCTTTCTTTGCTGTGTAAATAAACAGGCTGGCAGCAAACTTTTACCTGGAGGCTCAAGCCAAGTAACTGCTCTAGAAAGAGTTTGCAATTTGCTTTAGGGACGAGTTCATTGGGTCCGGAGAAAGAAGCAAAACAGCATTTGAAGTAAACATAGATTTAAATAATGGATGCAGGAAAAAAAAAAAAAAATCTACTCCTCAAAAAACCCCATATACCATTTTTAATTTTTAAAATGTGGTTAGGGGTAGAGGGAGTTTCCACCTGGAGTTTTAGACAAAAAACAGGATTCATTTCTTCCTCAAAAGATCTTAAATGGTTTATTGATTAAACTATTTATAGGGACAGTTGTTTAATCATGCCAAAAGAACAACCAAATAAAGGTATGCACAATGACAAGTGTGCCATAACTTGCTAATAACAAATTATTAAACTGATTGTAAGAAGCATCCAGATTTCAGAAGTGTTTAGAAGTGTTATGATGTGAAAATGTGGACAACTTGAAATTGATGAACTATAATACATACACACATGTATGTATGTGTGTATGTGTGAAAGGTGTCTGGCAATCATTAAGCCCTCTATATGTATTAACTATAATTACTATGATTATTATTATAACTTGAATGATACTCTAGATAGGATGATTTTGTGGGCTTAGGGATGAACACATGCTTAAAACTTTTTTTATTGCAGAAAATTTTGTAGGTATTTTGAAGACTCCTTTCTTGGAAAAATTTGACTATGCATTTATGATATGGTTGATGCATTTTTATTTAGCTGCCAGCTGCTCACCCTTTTGTTAGTCTATTCCATATATATTCTTTTTTTGTAGGCTCATGACACCCTCCCAGGGACTTCTTGGATGAGATTGAAGACACTTCTCTCTTACACATAGCATACAATTGGTCCATGAAAAACACTCAGGAAGCCTATATCTAACCTAGTCTGGAATCAGACTAATCTTAAGGCAATATCTACTCTCCTTTTTTTCTTCCAAAGCAGCTGGTCAGTACGGCACTTCACCTCTATATTTCAGATTATGAGTCATACTCAGTTCACTAAACCTACCCCTAAACCTACCTCTCCCCACAACCTTAGAAACATCCTATAGGCAAGGACTGATAGAGTACAGTAATGTAATAAAACATTGTGGTAAAACTTGCAGTCGAAGTGCTAACAATGGTAATATTTATGGATTGAGACTCAACACACATGTGGTACATGTAAGAAACACTATATGTTTCACTTTAAACTCTTCTGTATAATTTGGAAAATAATGCCAAATGGAACAAATGCCTTACAAAGAAAAAGTAGAATTGTACCTATGGACATATGTCTGTAATTCATCTCTTGTTGATAGTTTGGTGGATATAATTGCCTAGTGTCATTTCCAATCTTAGTTATATAGATGAAATCTCCCCTGGCTTACTCTTAGTTTAAAGTTCCATGTTTTTTTTCTCCCCATTTCACGCATGCTATTGTTTCTGCATAAAACATGTAATCTCTGCTTAGGCTCCTGACACATTTATTTCTTTATGACTAAAGTATTGTACCATTTCTTCAAGAAGGCTCTCCTCTCTTTGCCAATAATTACACCTATAAAAATATTAAGTTGATTAAAGAAGCTTTTGAGTTTTCAGATAGTTCAGCTATCCCCCTTAATAGAAGGCTAGTACTAGTTATTTTTTATTTTTTCAATTCCAATTCCAAGCATAAGGCCTGGTAGATAATAGGTATACAATATATATTTACAGAGGAAATTTGAATGGATATGATCTTGTGAAGAATACAGAATAATTTATAACTCATACTTTTTCAACATGTGGAAAGTAAACAAGATATCTTCTCTATTATTCATTTGATCATGCCTGTCTTATAAACTAAGCCCAACAATTATATACGTGTATATTGTATAGCTTCTTTTTTTCTGTAGTTTTTCTGAAAGCAACTTATAATTCTTAACATCAGTCTTGTAAAACAAAACGATATTAAATTCAATTATGTTAAGTACAATTTCCCAAATAGAAGAGAGAATTAAAGTCCCTGTATTTAAATGGTTTTCAATAGAATATCATATTTGTTACCGTTCCATAGTGAGTAGAGGCTATTTTTATGTTTGTTTTTGGTTTTATTGAAATCAAGTTTCTTAAGGAATTATTTGAAGAAACATTTTGAGAGTCTGAAGACTCTCAATATTTGAAAATGTTTGAAAATTGTTTAACAGCAGAACTCTCTTAACTGGGCAAGTCCCATGTTTACATTAAATTTACAAATATAATACTTTCTTGTGCAAACGTTGTAAGTTTTTTTCCATTGGACTCAACTCCTTGATCTTGTTTTCTATTCTTTTTTCTATGGGCTCTCTTCATCTCTTCAGCTGGATAAACCTATGCATCATTTGGTTCCTTGCTAAATGTCACTTTTGCAAGGGCCTTCCTCCTCACCTGCAGATGAAATAGTCTCCCAATTTCTTTCATGGCCTTCTATTACTTTACTTTTCTTTTTCTTTTTTTTTTTCTTTTTAACTTTCTTCATGGTTTTATCAAAATTGACATTCATTCACTCATCCATTCACTTAGCAATACAATTTTATATTTGATATCTCTCCCCTTCTTTATTCCATAGATCTATTAGGGCAGAAAATATATAGATATTATTTTTCTCTCTAACCATTACTTAGCTGAGCACCTCATACACTACAGCTTTTCAAAAACATCTAGTAAACCAATGAATTAAAAGAATTAGGGACATTAGGAAATAAATTCACAGGTAATTGAACAAAGTGGGAGGGATAGGTATGATTTGCCCAAATGTAAATTCTTTCAGCTCTAAAAGACCTACTTCAAGTTTTTAAAAAACATTTTATTAACTTTTCATTTTTACTTTAACAAGATATTCAAAAACTTATTTGCCACATCAGCATGTCTCAAATAAGTGAGCATTTAAAAAGCGCAATGTGTTGCATAAGATTGTCTATAGTATACATCTAATTACTTTAGACCTTTCCACCATTAAAGTATATCCTGACCCTGCCAGGTAAGGCATCTTCCAACTATAGAATTCCTTCTTCTAGCAAAATGGTAGTTGTTTCTTTACATTCTTGGCCACATTTTGTTTCTGTTGATACTTTTAAATGTTTTATTTTAACAGATATAATTGATTAGCTAAAAGAGAGAAATGTTTGGAAATAAAAATGCCATAAATTTATAATTTTGGAAAATGTTTTTTCTTTCTCCCTCCTTTTACACTAGTGTAAAGAATAAGCACCCTCATGAACTAAGCTTGCAGCTTCTGCAGGTCAACTTGGGTGCTATATTCAGAAACAAACCAAACTCCAACAGTGAATAATTCCTTGATTTGTCCTGAGCATGAGTAATCTCCCAGTTTCCCGATTCCAAAGAGATTCTTTTAAGACATTGTTAATCTAGACAGTGGATAAAGCATCCAACAAAAACAGACAAATCATTGCTCTCATGGACCTTATATTCTTAAGGGATTTTAACTTAAGTGGTATCTGTTGTATGTCTTCTGTATGACTTGGAAAAGTGATCTTTCCTTGAAGTTGTCCCAGGTTTTGAGTGAGACCAAGGTGTGGAAAGGCGATATAATCCTGTTTTTCAGGCAACAGATACTTTGTTAATAAGTTGATTTTCAAATGGGGATCACCTCAGGTCACTCTTGGAAACTGGTGGTGAGTGAGCTCAGCACCTTGTAACTACCACTAATACCACATTTGGGAGATTTTGCTGTGGCAGCTGAATCAACAGCTGGGCTTCTAAAATCCCTAACTTGCACATAGGATTTAGCTTTCTCACCCACAAAATTATGGTCCTATATTTACCATCTGTGTGTCACTTTATATTTATGAAATTATAAAAAAAGAATTTATTAGAAAAGTAAAGAAATATTTTTGAAAATAATTTAAAACTTTTCTCTGACTTAAAAATGCAATTCTTGATAAGACACTGTCCATTAGACATAACAACAGCTCATTAACAAAGAATAGCTATTAGTTAATAAACTTTGAAAGAAATCATTATTTAAAAAATTGTGAGCTATAGAAATGAGTGTCTATCCCCTTTACTAATAATAATAGAAAGACTTTTAAATTGCTAGAGTTCATCTAATGCTTTACTCTTTAAGTATATCAATTTTAATACGCTGCAATGGAAAGAAAAATGAAAGCTAACTTTTTGTCACCTTTGAATGTCTTTTTGTTTGTTGCCTTGTATTCAAAGGATATTTGCTTTTTGCCAGAGGGTTTAAATGCAGGAATGGCTGCCAAAAAGCAGGTCACTTTGTCAGGTATAGGACAGTTTGAGAAACAAGGAAACCTGATTCTACAAGGCTAATGTGCACAGCTGAGATGCAAATCTCCCACCAACTGTTCCCATTGGTGTAGTTAGCCCTCCTCTCTCTACATAAAATGCCTCTTTGAAAAAAAGCTTCTAGGTATTGTGTTGTTACTTTTGAGTGGTATGAACCTGCAAAAGAGAAAAGAGTAATTAAAGAGAAAGTGTTCTACAAATAGGCTATCCTTATAGACTGAGGCATTGTGCTGCTCTGGGGAACAAAGGGCTTGACTTTTATGTATTTCTATAGGGTTGTGTGTGAGTTCTTATATACGCTATTCTCTTAATAATTAATCATTGAATTACTCTGAAGTCTCTGCAGTATGGTCATTGTAAATTTACTGTTTATAGTAATTCACATCTAGAAAGGACCTTACAGATGAACCTCTTACAGAGAAGGAAGATTTTCACATTTGTTTTTTCTAGAATTGTAGTCAGATACTTTTTTTTTTCCTTATTGCAAATGACTGAGTTCAAATGGGAGAGGAGGGTTTTTTTTTTTTTTTTTTTAAATTTGAGTTTAGTGAATTATCAATTAAAATATACTGCTATGGTGGGGAAGAGAGAAACCAAGTAGAATTCTGCTCTGAAGGTTTAGTTACTCTCTACCTCAGATTTTGGATACAAATTAATATTGACTTTCACAAAGACACATTTTCTTTCTTTCAAAAGAGCTTTAGGTTATTAATCTAATGTTAAAGTTTATAATCAGAGATAATTTTGTCTGGTTTTAATAAGAAATTTTTTAGTGTCAGTAATTCCATGAATATATAGTCTTAAGTTAAAATAATAGCTCTGAAGTAAAAATAAGCAACTTTGGCACTATGGGACTTTCAAGGAAAGGACAGTCTTCCAGGAGAATTATAAACAAATTGACCCTTTTAAGATTTTCATTCTTACTTAAAAACTCATTCTTTGCCAGTAAGCCTCATGATATTTTGTGGCTAGAAAAGCATAGTTCTTAATGGCCCATTATCCTCAGCCTTCCTGATCCGGACAAGCAAATGCAAGCCCATGCCTCATGAAGAATGATTGATTTCGTTACATGGGCATAATTGTTCTATTAAGGCGAATCAGTTTGTTAAAGCTTAAGAGAATGAACAAGTGAGAGGTGAGGCGGGCTAGACTTACCTTGACATGGAGACAATCAAGTGAGGAGAAATAAATTGGCGTCTATTTAATACTCTATGATGTGTGAAAACTATTCCAAGAAATTGTTTCTTTTTCTTTTTTTTCTCTCAAAAGGGAGAAATCAGTGCGTTTAGTTAAAATGTACATTTCACTTATAAATAAAGTTAACATGATTTCAAGCTATATGAAGCTTTTATAGAAACAGAGCTTCATTCTAATATATATTTTATAAATACTGCCAGTACGGACTCTTTGTAGATGGGGCTGTTTTACTCAGGTTTACCAAAGGACAGAAGACTATCATACAGAAAGAAGTTAACATTGTAAGAGTACGGAAAATTGTACGTAGATATATAATTTATATTATTCTGTGGGCAATATGATATACCACTGATAGAATCATAGGATTACAGGACTGTAATAATAATAACATTAATAATAATGATAATAATAATAAAAATAATAAATACATTGAATTTGAAATTTTGCAATTTTTGCACAGATTTAATTTTTTAACAAGAGACATTATAAATTAGCCACTTTTATTTAATTCCCATTACTCATGTGGATATTGAATCTCCAAGTCATCTTAATTGAGGGTGCTGGAACTGGACTTGATATTTAGGTAATGCTACTTCTTTTATATATAATAAACTTAAAATTTCGAGATTTCTGATTTGCTTAAGATCACAGCTTTAATTGACCCAAATTAAAATAAACTTTATTAAATTATTTAGGAATTCATAGATATATTTTATTATAAAAAATTTAAAACATATAGATGCGAAAATTAAAATAGGAACTCACCTTTCTTCCTTACTCTATCTTTGTCAATTTGTTGTGAATTATTTCAGACACAGCTCTATGTATTTAACCACAAAGGAACATATATACACACATACACGTACCCTTTCTATCCCACAATCAGTGTCTGATTTATTTATTTATAAATGAATGACAAAATAAATGATCATTTTCATATTTTTCCTGCAACTTGATTTTTTAGCTTAATAATAATACATGCAGAGTACTTATATTTAGAATAGCTATTCTATTCTTCTACTGTACAGTATTGCTGAATATAGAAAATCTATTATTTATGTAACCATTTACATATTTTGATGGGTACTTATATTGTTTCTAATTTATTTTCTTTAAACAAATGAATAGCTTTGTACACATCTTTGTAAATATATCAGAATGTCTTAAGAATAAATTCTTAAAGGAGGGAGACCCTGGAAAATTGCCTTTCATCAAGCGTCTATAAAATTTTACTCAATAAATTGTTGGAGGAGGTCATTGAGAGGACAAAACTGCTGCTTGACTTGTGATCTGGATATGGGCAACTAGAGGCTCTTCACCCCCTGCCCTGTCCTTGGAATATGACTTCCACCCATCAATTCTATAGCCAGAGACATTTCAAAGATGTAGCCTTGAGAAGTAAAGTGGTATTGAGACCGTTTGGACTTAATACATGACTTAATCCACTTAGGGACTCTATGTAAACTTAAGATTTGATGGGTGATTTCAGAGATCTCATCTCGCTAACGTTCAAACCAAGCCTCATAGTTCCCTTGCTTATTAAATCCTCCACCAAGTTCCCTTGCTTATTAAATCCTCCACCTACCAATCTGGGGTGGTCTGTGTCTCTGCTAGGTCTCTCCCTGACCTCCACATAGGAAATATGGTGTCTGATTTTATCCAGGAAGCTCCTGAGTTAGCCAACCAATATAAATCCACCAATTTACTATACTGAAAAATATATTTTTGAATTTTTTATTTATTTATGCAATGGCAATGAATGTCTATTTTTTAAATTAAGTATGTGAGAGCAAATTTTCTTTCGTTTAGTGGTCACTTTTATTCCTTTCTCTGAACTATCTGTAAATAAACAGTCCATTTTTTTTTTCTATTGGATAATTTATATTTTCTTTTGATTTCTATAAATAATTTACATATTAAGAATATTAATCTATTGCTTATCTAAATTAAAAGTAATTTATTTTATTTTGACATTGGACTTTTAATTTTTTAATAATGTCTTTTATGTTTTAAAAGTTTTGTATTTTTATGTAACTCAGTAAGTCAAACTTTT
>NW_011888838.1:2527810-2530262 GCF_000151845.1 Pteropus vampyrus
TTTATTATTTCTTATTCATCTTATACATTTCTTATTAATTTTATTCCAAGAAATTTTACATTTTAAGAATTCTGCCTCTCTTTTATTGAGATATAATTGACACATAACATTGTATAAGTTCAAAGTGTACAAAGAGTTCATTCAATACATTTATATATTACCCGGTTTTCTCATTTATTTTATTTAATCTTTGTTCTCTTTGCCTTTCGGTTTTCAAATTTTCTATTGATATATCCTTAAGCTCACAGAGTCTTCCATCACTGTCCAGTCCATCAAAGGTGTCCTTCATTTTTGTTATGATTTTTTTTTTATCTCTAACATTTCTTTTTTGTTCTTAGGATTTCCATCTCTCTGCTTAGATCTGTTTTTGCATGGTCTCTGTATCTATTAGTGCTCTTAGCATATTAGTCTCAGCTGTTTTAAATTCCTGGTCTGATAATATCAACATCCTTGCCATGTCTGGTTCTGACTTTTGTTCAGTCTTTTCAGACTGTTTTTGCTTTTTAGTTTGCTTTGTAATTTTTTTCCTGATAACTGAGCATGATGTACCGGCTAAAACAAACAAACAAAAAACAAAAAAACAAACCATTTTAAATAGACTTTTAATAATGTGGTGGTGAGTTGTGGGGGAGAAGTGTTCTATAGTCTTGTCATTAGGTTTCAGTCTTTTACTAAATCTGTGCCTTTGAGCTGTGTGCTTTACAAGAGTTTCTCCCCCGCCCCAATGCATCCTCCCTTAGGTAGAACAGCATGGCTAGAGTGAGCTGGGGTTGGGTATCTTCTTTCTCCCATATATAGAAGACTAGAGCCGGGTTAGGAATTTACCTTCCCCAGGTTAGCTGAGCTTTGATAATATCCAAGCAAGTTAGGCTCTGGTTAATTACTTTCCCCTCAAAGCAGGCCTTGTTAAGAACAGAGTCCTCTAGTATATTTCAAATGTGTTCTTTTCTCCCTCTCACTGCTGGAAGCAAGAGGGGATCTTCTCTAACATTCGCTGTGGGAACCTAGTCAAGCTCCTAGAGGTAAATCTCACAATATTGTGGGTCCCCTCTATGACAGTCCCCTCTGGGTTTTTAACAGTCAGAGTTGTCTACTCTGAGTTCCAGCAATTCATCAATTGCAGTTCAGGTTTTTCTACCCAAGCTCTGGTCCTGCAGCATGAGCCTTTGCTCCAGGAAGCCTCCTTTTCCTGTATTTCCCTGTCTGTCTCTCCACTTCAGGACTGATAATTGTCCTGTATCCTTCTCTCTCTTAAGGATCCTAGAAGAGTTGTCACTTTTTCCGTCTATTCAACTTTTTATTTGTTAGGATGGAGTGACAACTTCCACACTGACTGCTTTGTTTTACAACTGGTTATTGTTATTTGTAGGAAAACTTGATTTTTACTGCTAATTAGTATATGACAATCTCAATAATTAGTAGATCTAATATTATCTCAGTTAAAAATTTCATTTTCTAAGTCAAAAATTATGTCATCCCCAAAATGATAATTTTAATTTTCTTTTGAGTATTCATACTCATTTTTATTAGTTATATCGAATAGAATTTTATTGTCCTGTTCTTACATTTGGTAAAAACTTTTTTTATAATGATTGCTTTTGTATTTTTTTAAATAATTATTTGACTTTATGAATAAGAAATTTGATCATATTATTTTGATCTTCAAATGTCTTAGTGATATAATTGTATATTATAGCCATTTGTACTTTTTAGATTTCCATTATATCTATAGTTATCTTTGTATAGGTACCTACCAATACTTTTTATCTTCTCTTTTTCTCTTGATAAAAATTGAAAACACTTATAACTTTGTACTGTAACTTTCTGACAATCTATTTTGTTTTATTAATGTTTCTTGTTTTCTCTCTGTATATATAGATTGCTTGCTGTTTTTCTTTGTAAACTTATGTTTTACAATTTATTAATTTATTTTTATATCTTTGAGTTCCTTTTCTTGTGTATTGGAAAACGTCCTACTATTTTGATTGTTTTTGCTCAATTCAAAGTGTAAAATAGAATATTGTTCCTCTTTGTATATTATGTTCAGGATTCAATGTTATTGATTAAAAGGTATTTATTTGATTTTCATTCTTTGTGAGTATACTGTTATAAGAAAGGATAGTGCTTCCCACCCCCAGAAAAAGGCCAAATTATAAAATTCAAATGAGGGAAAATCAAGTTACTAATAGTTACATAAAAAGATGCTCAAACTTATTTGTAATCATACAAATTAAAATATAATATCAGTTTATACTCATTAGATTGGGTGAAAACAATATTGTTTTACAATTCTGAATGCTGGAAGATATTTAGATATAAAGGAATCTTGTGTATTGAAGTTGAAAGTATAGGCTGGTTTAACCTCATTGTCAATACATCTATCTTATACATGTCATAAAATTAAATATGTTCACTGTACAATACAGCAATCCAGTTCCTATATCCCAGAGAA
>NW_011888838.1:2530312-2537081 GCF_000151845.1 Pteropus vampyrus
TCCCCTCTGGGTTTTTAACAGTCAGAGTTGTCTACTCTGAGTTCCAGCAATTCATCAATTGCAGTTCAGGTTTTTCTACCCAAGCTCTGGTCCTGCAGCATGAGCCTTTGCTCCAGGAAGCCTCCTTTTCCTGTATTTCCCTGTCTGTCTCTCCACTTCAGGACTGATAATTGTCCTGTATCCTTCTCTCTCTTAAGGATCCTAGAAGAGTTGTCACTTTTTCCGTCTATTCAACTTTTTATTTGTTAGGATGGAGTGACAACTTCCACACTGACTGTTTTGTTTTACAACTGGTTATTGTTATTTGTAGGAAAACTTGATTTTTACTGCTAATTAGTATATGACAATCTCAATAATTAGTAGATCTAATATTATCTCAGTTAAAAATTTCATTTTCTAAGTCAAAAATTATGTCATCCCCAAAATGATAATTTTAATTTTCTTTTGAGTATTCATACTCATTTTTATTAGTTATATCGAATAGAATTTTATTGTCCTGTTCTTACATTTGGTAAAAACTTTTTTTATAATGATTGCTTTTGTATTTTTTTAAATAATTATTTGACTTTATGAATAAGAAATTTGATCATATTATTTTGATCTTCAAATGTCTTAGTGATATAATTGTATATTATAGCCATTTGTACTTTTTAGATTTCCATTATATCTATAGTTATCTTTGTATAGGTACCTACCAATACTTTTTATCTTCTCTTTTTCTCTTGATAAAAATTGAAAACACTTATAACTTTGTACTGTAACTTTCTGACAATCTATTTTGTTTTATTAATGTTTCTTGTTTTCTCTCTGTATATATAGATTGCTTGCTGTTTTTCTTTGTAAACTTATGTTTTACAATTTATTAATTTATTTTTATATCTTTGAGTTCCTTTTCTTGTGTATTGGAAAACGTCCTACTATTTTGATTGTTTTTGCTCAATTCAAAGTGTAAAATAGAATATTGTTCCTCTTTGTATATTATGTTCAGGATTCAATGTTATTGATTAAAAGGTATTTATTTGATTTTCATTCTTTGTGAGTATACTGTTATAAGAAAGGATAGTGCTTCCCACCCCCAGAAAAAGGCCAAATTATAAAATTCAAATGAGGGAAAATCAAGTTACTAATAGTTACATAAAAAGATGCTCAAACTTATTTGTAATCATACAAATTAAAATATAATATCAGTTTATACTCATTAGATTGGGTGAAAACAATATTGTTTTACAATTCTGAATGCTGGAAGATATTTAGATATAAAGGAATCTTGTGTATTGAAGTTGAAAGTATAGGCTGGTTTAACCTCATTGTCAATACATCTATCTTATACATGTCATAAAATTAAATATGTTCACTGTACAATACAGCAATCCAGTTCCTATATCCCAGAGAAGTTCTACACAGGACATAAGGAGACATGAGTGATGATTTGTAGTAGCAAAGAGTTAGAGGCGATTTGTCACTATGAGAATGACAGGTGTAATGTGATGATTATGCTCTACAAACATTAAGCAGCAGCTAGAAACAATGACTAAAGAATAATTTTTTTAAATGTCCAATTGCTTAATATTTTTGTTTCTAATATCTAAAACCATTCACAATGATTACATAGTTATTTAATATAATCTATATTTTAAAAATATTTTTCAAATTATTGAAGATTTTATATCATTCCTAAGAGCTGTCGAGATACATACATGGAACTTTATAGCTCTTAGAACATAATGTTGAGTAATAAAAAAAAAGCAAAAGACATAATAAGTTTTCCAGCACAATACCATTTACATATATTACATGCATAAATACAGAGAATGAAACTTCTTTTGTCCCCATTAACAAAGAAGAGTAAAGATCCAAGAATACCAAGATGTTTCTGAAGAATAATATTAAGAATAGTCCCTCTAGATATCAGGATTTATTATGAAGCTATAATCATTAAAATAGGTACTGCCATAAAGAAAAGAATAGAATGGAATGGAATACAGGGCTTTGAAACAGACACATACATTTATTGCACTAATTTATGACAGAAGTACCATGATCAGTAAGTGAAGAATGGGAGGACATTTAATCAGTGAAAGTGTAAAAATGCTTATTGGCATGGAAATACTAAGGGAGGCAGAGAGGAGAGGCATATACCATGTGCCACCAAAAAAGTGGAAATAGAATATTTGTAAAAAATCCTAATTACTGCTACAACTATTTTAGAAACAATCAGACATTTAGGTGATTAAATACCTTTTAACTTAAGAGTAATTTAAGATAATGTTTTAAAATTTTCGATTGCTTAATATTTTTCTTTCTAAGATCTAAAACTTTTCACAATGATTACATAGTTAATTAATACAATCTATAGTTTAAAATACTTTGCAAATTATTGAGGATTTTATATAATTAATTTTTATATATGTTCCTAATCTCTTGAAAAGAATATACAACTTCTACTTTCATAGTAGTACATTCTATCTGTATTTAATCATACTTCTGTCATTTGTATTTTCTGTTTTAGTACTATTTATAGATTTAGTGCTATTTATAGATTTATAGATTCTGCTATTTATTTTATTTATTTTTTATTATTGATTGTATTCTCTATGCTATACATTACCTACTTATAACTTATTTTGTAACTGGCAGATTGTACTTTTTGACTTATACGTGGCAGTTTGTCATTTATTTGTATAATTTTCATCATACTTTATACATGTCAAGTCTTAACTCTTTGTGTCATGAAAATCGTATTATTGTTATTATTATTTTTCTACTATTAGAGAGGATTTAAAAAAAATGATCGGAAACTTTAGGCAAGATTACTTAGAGAATTAATACAAAAATGCATAAAGGGGATTAAGAAGTACAAACTTTATTTTTTTGATAATTTAAAAAATTTCTGCTATTTCGGGAGGTTTATACTTTTATTTTGGTACTCATTGAGGTTAACTTTATAAATTTATACTATAAACTCAAATATCTATTTACTGATATGTAGACTTTCAAGAGTATCTTCTACTGACTATTTATTAGGATGAATACAAAAGTAGTTCATTTATCATCGCTTTCACCTCTCTTTATGTCTATTCCTGTTTTTTGATTGTTCGTTGGTTTTCATAGATATTAGACACTACTGAATGAATAAATACAAACCGAAACAATCACAGATCTGCCTTCCTGTTGTCACATGATGTCCCCTCCCCAGTTCTTTTTAGTGAGAATTGTGGGAAAATAATGATTACAGATATGATCTTTGCTCTTATAATTTTGTTAAAAGTTTTATTCTGAAGTTTAGTTCACTGGTCAAGGGTATACTCCATGATATTAAAAATACCTTTATATTCCCTTTCTTTTTTTTCCCACCCAATACATTAGTTGAATTGAATGCATCACTTCTTCCAGACAGAAGATGAAAAAAGATAGCAAAACTTAAGGACTTTGGTCAAGGAACTACTAGGGGTGGACACAGGAAAAAGAGTGTTTCTTGAATCATTTCCCTTGGCCATTTACTTACTTAATGCTTCTACTTTATTTTCTCTTTGATTTTTTTTCTCGTTAAAGGTAAAATTCAAGATTAATACAACTGTTTATTTTTATTTTAGCATTTGAAATCTTATTATTAAAAAAATTAAACATATTAAAAAGGAGAGAAAAGTATATAATATATCCCCATATACTCATTACCCATCTTCTGTAATTATCAACTCACGTCCAGTTGAATTCATCTATACACTCATCCTATTCCTCTTTCTTTCTCTTGGATTATTTTAGAAAAAAACATCAGCTATCATGTTACATCATCTATACATATTTTTGCTATATTGATTAAAGATGATTCTTTTAAAAATATATCATCTATTTTTATAAAACATTAACAAGAATTTCTTAATATAATCGAACATACAAAGATTGTTAAAATTCCCACAAGTATATCTCACACATTTTAACAATCTAATTCTTCAAATCAGAATCCAAATTAATCCCAAAGGTATAGCAATTGGTAGATATGTCCCTTAAATCTGTTTTAATCTATAGCTTCTAACTCTATCTCACTATTACTTTTCTTGAATTTACTTGTCGATGAAGCCTTATAGTTGGTGTTATAGAGTTTTCCACAGTCTCTGTTTTTCTGAATTTGGCAGCCATTGATAATCGCTACTAGATTCATTTCATAAAGAGTTGTAAAAGGGTGATTTCTAATTCAATCATTTCTTTTCAATTATCAGAAATATTTGGATTAATAAAAATATCCCCCACAAACTCTTTGTTTACCTTTGTTCACATAATGTAGGATAAAACTTCAGAATAGATGCTTGAGTCTTTGTTTATTTACTAGATTTCAAAATAATTAGTTGGCTTCCTAACATCCTTGCAAAATCATCAATTAGGTTTTTTTTTTTAATATTAAGAGCTTATAAATTTAAATACTTGATTTGTTTTAAGCAATTAATTATTACTCTTATTCATCTTCAAATTTTCCCAAATTTGCGTAATGGGAGCTTCTGTTGGTTGTCTTCTGAGTCCTTTTGACATGATCCCAATACTGTTTACTTCTTACTGTCTGGTTTGACAACATGCTCTTGGTTCAACTTGTATACGTTCTTCCTCAGCTTGAAATCTAAACATTTTTTAAGAAGCTCTAGTTCCTTTGTGAGATGGCAGTTGGAGGTCAAAATCTGGTTGAAAGGTGTATTTATTGTTCCTGTGTAGGCTTTTTTTTAGTTAAAACAAGCAGAATAAATATATTTTTAAATATATAGTATATATTTATGTTCACACTCTAAATCAAATTTAACAATTCAAGAATTTAGGATTTGTACTTAGCCAAATTCCTGTTACCTGTGGGTCTCCTTTTCTCATGACTAAAATTTCAGTTTTCAGTGACATCATTATTATTATTTGTTTTGTCCTGTATAGTTCATTTAGAGAAACGATACTAGCATTCAAAAATACAAGCACTGAAAATGGTGTGAGAATTTATTCTCTTTCAGTTTTTTTCCCTTTTAGTGTATATCCCATTAGGAATGATCAATTTACTGTGTTTTAAAAATCACTTGAAACAAATACTTCCTATAAGTTATTTATTTTTATCAACTCCATGCAGTCAATGGTCATCTTAAAATTAATCCTCTATTGAAATTTTAAGATCTAAAAAGATTCCGTTTTATATTTATGGAAAATATTTGTTACTCTATTAACTCTTTTTTTCAAAAAAAAAAAAAAGTTTTGTTTGTTTTTGGTTTATTTCTCCACTTTAGAAAACATGGGAAAATACACTCTTTTTTCAGATTAATGGCAAGATTTAAAGCATCTTTAAAGGTGAATAA
This sequence comes from Pteropus vampyrus, assembly GCF_000151845.1. Lineage (NCBI taxonomy): Eukaryota > Metazoa > Chordata > Mammalia > Chiroptera > Pteropodidae > Pteropus > Pteropus vampyrus. The sequence continues at coordinate 2,535,631 of NW_011888838.1, forward strand.
TATCTATGTGTGTTAGAGGGAGGGTGTGTGAGAGAGAAAGAGAGAAAGAGGGCAGGACGACACAGGTTCAAGTGTGTGTGCCAAATTTTGGCTTGGCAAGTAAGTTAATTTGAATTTATGGAAATTTCCCAAGATGATTTCAATATACATATTTATAACTAGGAGTCTGTTTAATTTGACTGTCAATATGCTACAGTTTATAATTTACATGACTTTTCTTCCTAACATTTTCTGAGGTAGTTCAATTACCAAGTCTACATGGATTCAATTGAGTTTATTTGAATAATTGTGGATATGGTCTCTGTTCACATTCCCATGTGTAAACATATCTTTGACAAATACAGGGTCAAATATTCCTTTTATTAAAACATTGACAACTCATTTAGCAATGAATCGTATGTGACTTGATAATATTTGCTTTTAACTGTGAATGAAATAAGCTTATTAATATTATATATTAACATTGTTATACTGATTCTTCAAATTTTACATAGCTATAATCTTTGAAAATAATGTCTTTATTTTTGCCTATTTTCATAACTTCCAATGATCTTTGACCTTATGCTGTTTCCTCCCACATTAGACCGAGCTTTATTCAGTAAACTTTTCTCTACTAATTTTTATTGATTTTGTCACTTCTTATAGTATTTACATGTATTGATAATTGCCAAATTTAAAAAGACTTTACTAGGATTCTAGGCAAAACACTCATTTCAAGATATAGTTATAGACGACATTTTTCAAGTGTCTAGTCATGGTTGGAAATGTGTCAAGATTTGGAGGAAAGGTAGCAAAAGGTGAGCAGTGTGACAGTGTGCTAGTGCTGGGACAAAGTGTAAAGAAAGGGAGATTTTTTAATACCCTGAAAATAAGATTTGGGAGCATGAGGGCCAAAGGGAGTTTTAAAAAATGTTTACCAGTATGATGGCACAGCTATATGGTATTCTTGCACCACACTTTCAAGAAAACCTATAATCAAACTCTCTGATTAGTCATTGTGTAAAGAATTTGATTCATATTTCTTTGTGATTACTCCTGGGTTTTATAGCTAGAGCAAGCCTGCTTGATTTTACATTGATTTTATCTACTGTTTCATCTCTCTTCTTCCCCGAAGTCATTATCTTCATCCTCTTTACAGTCCAAATCTGCTCTTTTAACTCTCTGTATCAATGCATGGAAATACCATCCAACTGATGACCTAAAATAAAAACAAGAGTCATCCTTAACATTTGCCTGTCCTTTATCTTTCATAATCTTTCATTGAACCTTGTCAATTCTCTTTCTGAAATATCTCTCAAATTTATCCTTCCTGATCACTGCTTTATATTAGAAACTTAGCATCTGTGTTCTGAACAATTAAAATAATTTTCTGATTCTTTTGCCTATCTCCAGAATCAGTATTTTTAAGCTACTCTCTTCTCTTTCATTAATTTTTCATTAATTTTTATTAA
>NW_011888838.1:2538921-2547122 GCF_000151845.1 Pteropus vampyrus
TCTTATTGAATGAATTTTATTTTATTTATTTTACTTTTTCTTTTAATTTAATTTAAATTTAATTTAATTTTACTTATTTGTCAAATCATGAATCTTCTTTCCTTCACCTAGAAGAATTGGCAAGTATATACCTTTTAACTTACTGTAAAACTTTCGAAGTAATCACTTTGAGCAGATCTTTACTTTGAGATCTTAAGAAGACTATCATTAAGTAATGGAGTACCATAGCTATTTTAACCCATTGATGACTTACAGGAAATTATTGTAGGTCAATAAACAAGTTTCATCAGTGCAATGTCTAAAGCAGCAGAAATTGACTTGCAGGCATAGGTGTACTTCAATGCTGTAGTTATTAGCTTCATTTGTCAATATGGAGAAATGAAGGTTAAGAAAGATTAATTGAGTTTGCTATGGTTACAAAACATTGGAGTGACAAAATCAGAAAAAGAGCCTATGCTGTCTGACACCCAAATCTTAACTCAAAGTCCTATATAACATTGCCTCCAGCTAAATGCTACCATTTTTGTGGATAACGGGCTCAATGTTATGCTTTTTATTGTGACTTCTATAATTAATGACTGGAGATGACTTCTCTGTTCTTTCTAAGATGTTAAACTGTTTCTCGGTGAGTCCTCAGTCATGAATCTTTGTTCTGTACTTGCCTATATTTCTCGCCCCATTGACTTCACAGCGAGATGGAATACAGGAAAGATGTAAAGCCTCTGCCCCTTTTCCCATTAGTGACAATATTTTTTCAGTTCAGTTACAGGTTTAAGCATAGGCTCTTTGTTAGCCAATTCATCTAACACCTCACTCACACAGAGCCCAAAACATACAAATGCTTCCAAGTCTTTATGTTCTTATTCTATTAATTTCAGAGATAAAGTAATATGATACTTTCTTCTGCTTTTGCTTTATATCTTTTTATCATGAAATATATATGAGTTTTTTAATAACTTACTGATAAAATGGGTTACCAAGGATTATTGATTAAATCATACTCATTTGTGAGCAACTACTTTTAAATCCATTTCTCATAGGTTAAGTTTTGTTTCATAAATCAGATTTGCCTTTGTAAACTGTAGCAATATTTTGAGAAATGTAAATAATGACTTTGAAGTCTTTCAGTCAATAATATGATATGATACATTTAATTATTTTTTTCTTTTCACATCCCAAAGGCAATGGAAAATTAAAGACTTCTTCAAAATGTGCTGAGCATACTTGCAATAGTATATATCTTGACCATGGCAAGGTTCATAGAAAAGAACAATAAAATGTCATGTTGCTCTGGAAGCAAAATTACCTGGGAAATCAGTTGCCAGTCAATTGAGATTTCACTCTAGATAACATAACCAGAGGTCAGTAACATTAATCATGGACAGAATATCCCAAAGCTGTATTCCTAGTGTATGATCTTTAAAATGTTTTGGTGATTTAGTTATCACATGCTTTTTAAAAATTTAAATACATGCATTATAAATTCTGAGTACATTTAAAAATTAGAACAGTCAAGGTTTACTTATTTTCAATTTTTTTGTGTTTTTTTGCCGTTGGTTTTACCCACCTTGTTTTAAACTTGTTTTTAACATGTGTGTTTCCATATAGTTTTATTACATGTAACTTAATTAACAGTATTTCAACAAAATAAATGAAGCTCGTTGAGTTTTTCAGGATGTACACTTGTGATTATCACAGTTCCTGGGCTTTTCTTGCATGGAGAATACTTGGCATAACCATCTGTTAAAAGAGTTAACCTCTAATCTAAAGATTTTTTTTCCTCTTTTGATTGATGGCCAATTTTTAAAGAATGTAGTTTGTCAAGAAGCTTTTTCCTTTTCCTTCCTGAAATCCCTGTTTCAAACCAGTGCTAGCAATTTCCTGTCTGTGATGGCATTCAAGACATGAGATATCCTTGTCTTTGACAGCAAAGGACATTTGTTTTGTTTGAGCTGCACTCTTATCACTGACAACAATAAAATTGTCAAGTGTGTTATGTGAAGCATCAAATTCAATAAGGACCTTTGTGTAAGTAAAGGACATTGGAAATAATAATGCTTTCTTTCTTAACCAATGAAGTATACAGCTAGAATTTTGAATATTTGTGGATTAAATGATAAAACATAATCAATTACAAAAGGATTTCATTGTCAATACAAGAATATTTTTGTAAATGATAGAATAGTATGTAAGCTATTTATGAAATTATACATCGAGAATCAGGGGGATTATAGAATCAAATAGTTTTAAAATACAGATTATAGTTCTCAACAAAGGTTCGAAGTTAAATATCTGAGCTGTCACTAAAAGAAAAACGATAAACACATGCAATAAAGTAAAAATTCAGACTTTTATATATGTTTATTTAGAAAAACTCACTGATAATTGAAAATAATATTCATTCATTCATTCATTCATTCATTCATTCATTCATTCTTCACATTGATTGAATCCATGTCCTTCTGACCCAACCAGTATCCATATTTCAGAATGGATTCAATTTTTGTAAGTTTAAGGAAATTTACCTATCTTGTGATTTGCTGAAGTCACAAGATGAAACTGAATTTAAGGATTTAATTTAAGATTCATAACTTTTAAAGTTTATACTGTTAATAGTCACATTGAATCTTAGAAAGAATTTCAATTAGAATGCCATTAAATCCTTATGAACATATTACTTTATTCTATTACATTAAAATAGTGGTAAATCTGTCACAATATAAGATCCTGTACATAGTGTAATAACTATGGAGTTATTAAAACATTCACCAGCAATTTTTATTTTTAGCATCTGTGAAGCAACTCTAACTTACATTTATAATTATAATTAGACCATATTTTTATTTTGCAAGAAATATCTCAGTCTTTAATTTCTTGATTTATTGATTTATATATTACTAAAATAAAAATTTAGAAAATGTACCTTGAAACACAAAATTAGTAAACATATATGATAGGAATAAGGCAATATTATAATATTTTCTTATTTTAAGTGTATTGCATTTTTTCAGAATACTATATAGCCAAAAGGGGGTGGAGAATGCATGATATTACAGTCCTCCCCAACAAAATTTTAGGTAAGAATTCTCATATTATTTTTTCTTAAGTATAACTGTGAAATACTCTCCTCTGAATTTCTGTTCCTTCTGCAGTAATGCGTAAGCTATATTGGTCTAAGATGTTATAACTTCTTTTTAAAAGGTGGGGACTATATATGTTAAATTATTTCCTATGTGCGTACACATCTGAAGAGGTGTCCTAAGTAGAGTGTCCATTAATACTTAAAACGCACCTAGAGTTGCATTGGTGTCTAAAATGGAGGAAAAGAAAAAGGAAAGACTCTATTCTATTATCTTTACCATTCTTTCCCTTCTTCATTTTGTTTCTTCTTCTTGTGTTCGTGCCTCATTTGCTCACCTATGCATAGCCCTGGTTCACATACAAGTCCAAGAATGATGGTGAGATTCATTTCTAGATTTGCTACTGAATTGAATCAGTTTTCCTCTACTGAGTGTCAGGAGACCTTTTAGGCATTTGGGAAATAATGGTTTTATTTTTAAGGATTTTACTGAGAAAAATCATTAGCTCTGAATTAGAGGACTTTAGAAGCTGAAAAGAATGAGTGAATATATAATTAAAGTTATGTAGTTTGAGAGCTATATATCTTTTAAATTTTTTTAAGTCATGGAATATTACTTTGTAAAATGCACCAAAATGAAACTAAGTCTTGGACCCATTTACTCTTAAAAAATTAACATATTCATAATATGTAATTATGTATACAGTTATTAATATTCATAATATATCATTATTATGTGTGCAGCTATTAACCTAACGATAATGCTAGCCAAATAACCTAGAAGTCAGTTAAAACATGTCACATGAACTTTCCCTCTAATGCACAGTATGTAGCTGTAATTCCATCTGACCACATTAGGTCCAAGCTTTTACTGGATTATCTTACTTCAAACTTCTGGCAATATTCAGGAAATGCATATACAGGCATATCTCATTTTATTGCACTTCATTTTGTTGTACTTTGTAGACATCGTGTTTTTTTTTTTTTTTTCAAATTGAAGTTTTGTGGCAACCCTGCATTGAACAAGTCTATTGGTGCAATTTTTTCAAAAGCATTTGCTCACTTTGTGTCTCTGTGTCACATTTTGATAGTTCTTACATTTCAAACTTGTTCATTATTATTTTATGTGTATTTATTACGTCTTATTATATATTTGTGCATTATTTATTTTATTGTTATATTTATTATATTTGATATTATTATTGTAATTATTCTGGGGCATCACAAACCACATCTGTATAAGATGATGAATCTAATTAATAAACGTGTGTGTTCTGACTGCTTCACTAAACGGCCGTTCTCTGGTCTTTCTCCCTCTTCTCATCCTCCGTATTCGCTGAGACGATAATGTTGAAATCAGACCAATTAATAACGCTACAATGGCAAGCAGCTCCACCAGCAAAAAAGATTACAACTCATTGAAGACTCAGATGATGGTTAACATTTTATAGCAGTAAAGTATTTTTTAAATTAAAATATATGCATGGGTTTCTTAGACATACTGCTATTGCACACTTAATAGAATACAGTGTAGTATAAACATAACTTTTATAGGCATCAGGAAATCAAAAATTTGTGACTTGCTATGTTTGCTTTATTGCGGTAATCTGGAACTGAATCCACAATATCTCCAAAGTATGCCTCTATATATTTCTGGTCATTGTTTACCACATTAAGCAGCCACCTGGCTTTAGGATACTGTTCTCTACTCTGCTCACAGTTTACGTGTGCTCTGTACTATGTTATCTCATCTTTTACCTTAAGACTAACTTCTCTCAAGTGGCTGTTTCTGGTCCAGATTGCTTTATTTTAAGTTTGGACAAAGAGCCAGATTTTCAGTTCCCCTAGGAATCACTGAGAACACGTTATAACGTTTAACAAGAGTTTACTGAAGGTTTGGGAACAATAGAAGAGAGATATAATACAAAGAACTTTAAAAAAGATGCTCAGTAAAGTGACTCTCAGCATGAGCTGGCATCAACCCTGTTCCTCCCGCATTTAGAAGAGTCTGACACATTAAAGTGCTGGGTAAGTATTTGTTGTTGTTGTTGAATTAATTAATAGAATTAAATGTTTGTAGAATCCACATATTCAAAAGTATTCACAGAGTTTTTGAACTAGAAGTCTTTTAACCTCTAGCCTGCAAACTTGCCTTGAGATTCAGTTCCACTTCCCCTTAAAAGAGAGTCTTTAAAAAGGTCACTAATTCAGGTCCCATCTCTTCAAAGTTAGCACAGACTAAGCCATTTTTTCTCCCTCACCTAACTATGAGGATTATTTTTGAAGTAATGATTGTTATAACACTTAATATTCTAGTACCTGCTATCCCATGCTACCTTTAAGTACAAAAATACCATCGTTTTAGTTGGTGTGATATCAGTTAGCAACTTCATTCTCCTTTTGAATTTCTTCTCTCCATCTTTTGTTTTTCTGACTATGTCACCCTTCATACTTAGTTCTCTTAGTGAAAGGCCCTTCACCACTTGTTTTTCCTCAGTTCCTGCAAGATGTTTTTCACCTATTTTATTTCTCTATGACCCTCTTTTGTCTGGCAACCCCACCAAGTCTCCAAGTTCATCTTTCTTCTGAGGAAAAGGAGAAGTTAGATCAAATGAAAAGACATTCTTTAATCAAATATTCTGCAAAATTGTCCTTAGAAAATTTTCTGAGAACTTCTTTCAGGGTGAATAAACATGCCAAGAAATTCTGAAGCCTAATGAAAGCAGCTCTTCCAGAGTTGGGAGCTCTGATTTTGAGGCTGCTTTGGGTGTGCTGGACTAGCGCCTGAGCCTGAAGTAGCTATCAATTTAAATTAGCATAATAATACAGGCAAATATATACTTTTACATTTTACCCAATGCTTTGCTTTAAAACTAAATTATTTGTGTTTTCATAATTTCTAAGATATATCAGTATACAATAAAATGCTAGCAATTTTCTTTACTAATTTATTTCTTTAAGGGAATTGAACCTACACAAGATTTTATTTAATAAATTTAATTTTCTATAATCATTTAATATAAAAAGTTTAGATAATTATAATATTTATCATTAGCATATCTTGGTTTGCTTATTCACTACTTATTGAAATAACATATCACTTCCACATGTGGATTATCAAAAGATTGATGTTTGAGGGAATGTTATGAGATTCCGAAAGTGAAGTAGAACACTGGTCAGGGTTGGAAGTGGAAGAGAACTTATTTCAGTGGCAGGAAGGTAAAATTGCCTGGCTAAATTAGAGTAATGGGATGTACGTTGAGATTAATGATGAGAATTTCTATTTTAAAGTCAATAAAAAATTTTGCATTGAGGGAAACAAGATATAGTGAATTCAATAAATTTTATTTTGTTAAATCATAAAAAATTTATAGCTTTTTGATTTAGTGTGTTGATGCTATAGCTGGCCATATTACCTAATAAAATGTCAATATTGTACTATGTTATTCTATTATAACGAAAGAGATAAAAATATATGCTTTCTATCCATTCTAGAGTCAAAATTATAGTGGTACATCAATTTACTCACAAAAAATCCAATAGTTCTCCTAACTTAAAAATAGCAACTATGGAAAAAATGTACAAATCTCTGAAGTAAAACTCAAGTGACAATTATTTAGCAAGCAAATCCTAAGTGAAAAATTTTCTTGTGAAGGAAAATGCTCTGAATCATTTTCGAACATTTGAAGGAAGCTGTGAATCTTCTTTGTGAATCTTTGAAAAAAAAATCTATAATTAAATTGTGAAAGTGACTGAAACTTAGCATCTACTTAGGAAAATAAAGTATTGCTTCCTATGTAGTGTGTGTGTGTGTGTGTGTGTGTGTGTGTGTGTGTGTGTGTGTGTATTAGATTTAATTGATTTATTAATGTAACAAATGAGGCACCATCAAAGCAAGCATCACATACAAGCTACAGAGATACAAAACCAAAAGCATATTGTTGTTTAAACTTTGTGACAAATATTGTTGCAGGTGCCAAGATAGGTGCAAAATTTTCAAATTATCACCTGGTTTGTTTGCAAGAAGGATAAGCATCATGCTGTTTAGCGGAAATGTTATGGCATTATGATTCTAACACCTATTCCCTGTTCAGGACAAGCCCTTAAACTTTTCCATCTGTGACAGTGCCATATTTCATTGAGAAAAATCTATGCCAATTTCACAGCTGCATAATGGTAGCCAAAAATAAAGAGTTTTTGTAGTGCAAGGATTACAACCTATTTTTAAATCTTAATTTTAGAAACTAAGGATGCATTTTGATTTCATTAGGTCATTTTTTTTTGGATTTCTAAAACAACCCACAATTGACTTAGTGAAGAACTCAATTTTTATACCTCTAGTCCTAAATTGAACACATATACAATAGTAAAAGAGAAGGCCATTGCCATGTTAGCTTTTTTACATGAGTGTATTCTATTGACTTATCCTAAATAGAGCTCCCTTTCTCTGTGAAACCTCAAGATTCTCTGTGCCTTGGGTCTGTGAGGTGCCCTCATTTTTCTCTCTTTTATTTTATTTTATTTTATTTTTAATCCTCTAGTACTCCATTTCGTGGAAGCTCCACCCCTTGCTCTATTTTATGCTTTCTTCTGTCTTCAGCTGACTATGTGGGACCAAATAAACCAGATATCTGGATGTGCAGGGGCTAATATTTGAAAGTCTGCTCTGTGTCTTAGGATCTAAATTCCATCAACCCAAGCATTCACAAATTCCTGGTTTGAGTAACGTGCTGTTTATATTATGGTTTGCATATTAAATGTCTATAAATTCTGTATTTCGAAGATGTCATACGACTGTTGCATTAACAGTAAAATAATTTTTGCATCTTTATCTTTTTTGTCTTGTGACTCATTTCTATTTCCACCATTATTTTGTGTACACATACACAAACACATACCCCAAATCACTGAGTCGATTGGACATGGGGAAAATATCCTTATAATGCAGTATAGAAGAGAACAGAAATTCTTACTTTCACTAATCAGTAGTTTGGAGCCCTAAATTTATTTCCTATGAGTCTTAAGCCACTAATTTGGAAAAAGACTAGATTGTTTTAGGTTAGCAGTTTTCCACTTTATTTTTTGCTTTAGACTTGTTGAATATTATTACATTTTCAGTTGC
>NW_011888838.1:2548357-2561329 GCF_000151845.1 Pteropus vampyrus
TTTTTTTTTTTTCTTAGAGTATAGGTGTATTGGGGTGTTTGGGGCTGATGGAGATGGAATTGTGGGGAACCATCCTCAAGTCAACTGTGTCATAACCACAGCATAAGATCATTAGTTGAATAGTTTTACTGTGTTAAATAACCTAACTTCTTATGATTATTTTTCCAGAACATTTTCCATTGGCTTGAACAAATTCTGAGATTACTTGTAATGGCTCTGAGAAGAATATATTTGTTATAACATAGTATTTGCTATTGTTTCTTAACAGGCATGTTTTTAGCATGCATACTACACCTAGACTTCAGTGTGATCTCTGATAAATGTGATGCATTTCCCATGTACTTATTGTGAATTTGCTCTTTAGATGGATTCTGATTTGGGATAAGTATTGGTTTGCTAGGGCTGCTGTAACAAAATACCACAGACCGGGGGACTTTGTTTTCTCTCAGTTCTGGAGGGTGGAAATCCAAGATGAAGATGTGAGCAGGTTGGGTTTCTCCCGAGGCTTCTTTTCTTGCGAATGGCCATTTTCTCCCTGTGTTCACATATTGCCTTTTCTCTGACATCTCTAGGTTCTAATCTAATTTTCTTATAAGGAAACCAACTGTATTGAATTACGGCACAACCTATGATCTCATTTAACTGTAATTACCTCTTTAAAAAGCATATCTCCAAAGGGCTTCAACATATTGAAGAGGGCACAAGTCAGTCTGTAACAGAGTGTTATAGAGGTTTAGATTTGTTGAACAATGAAAAACTCTAAAAAGTACCCTGAGTAACTAAAGAAATAGTATATACTATGAAAAGAAAATTTGTCTGAAATTGACTAGTGGCTACTGTTACCTATCAAGAATGGCAAGAACTTGAGAATCATTTATAACTCTTTATCCTTCTGCTATTTAATGAATTACCCAAGAGAATAAAATTTGTTCTCTGTCCTAAATTTCTGTCTATACCATTAACTTTTCTTCAGTCTCAGTTGAATATGTTAATTTATATCTTGGCTAAATTACTGTAGAAATTTCTTAGTTAATATTTCTGCCATTCTTTCCAATTTTAACATCTTCCAATTCATTCCCAATTCAACATCAGAATGATCTTTTCATAAACTCTTCAGCATTTCCCATTGACCACAGGACTGAGTGAAATTCTCTGCATGATTTAATATAGCTTCTTTCTACTTCTGTACACTTGTCTTTTGTTTACTTTTCCATTCTTTTCTTTTCCTGTTCACCCCGTACACTCTATGCTTCAACCAGACTCAGCTTACATTTACCCAGTTAGAAGTAATAGACCAACAGTTCTCTCTTATCTCTGGTACTTCGTACATAATGCAATTTTAGCCTGGAGTTCTTGCAGCTAAGACTATTATTAATAGTTAAGGTCTCAGTTTAGATATCACTTCCTACAAGAAACCCTTTACTGACCTTCAAATCTGGGTGAGGTGCTCTTTTAAGATACCACAGAAAACTATTTTTTTGTTGTTGTATAATTCATACTCTCACATGATAATGTTTCTCTCATTACATTGGAATTGCATTTTTTTAACCAGCATATATACTAATAACATATAAGCTTCTTAATAAATAGGAAGCCTGTCGAATTGCTGGAATTTTCGGACTAGAGTTAAACATGGTAAATGATAGGCATTGAGCAGGGCAGAAGTTACTGATTAGGTTATGGAATCCTTTCTAATGTATATCAATTTCTAATAGATCAGTGATTAATGACAGGGCAATTATTCCAAAATTATGTTTTTCTTAATTATATTTCTTTTACAATCTTCAATATTTTCATCTTCTGTTTCTATCATTTTCTACACTGGACAATTTTCTATATTTTTGATGCCAAGAATCAGGTAATCACCTGCATTTTTTTTTTTTTTACCTTGAATGATACAAAGGGATACTTGAAAGGTGCTGATATATTGTGTAAACTGACAGCTGGGATGAATTGAAAAACTGAAGCACAGCGACCAAATTAACCGAGAGGAAGAGAGTAAAAGGACAGTCTCTCTGACATCAGGAAAGCTGAAGAGAGCTGAGGTACTGCCATCAAGTTTCTGACTGATAACAGAGCTAGTAGCTATCATTATGAGATTGCTTTCAAAAGATAATAGACCCTGCAGCAGTGTGTGCATCTACATTTTAAGAGAAAAAATGTCCACCCAAACGTCGATGTTGAAAATTGTATGTGGTGATGAATTAGAGCTTTATTCTCCAAACAATGAAACTGAAAAGTGATTGAACGTGAGTGAGGCATGAAAAAGAAACTCATATACAAAACACTCCCCAAAGAAAGAATGCCTATGTAGTGACTGTGTTAAAAACCTATCATTTCTAAATATCTGCTATCAATTTCATTAGGAACTAAGTCTAAGTTTGTGAGCATTTAGTCAAATAATAAATTTTAAAATAAAATTATCGTTTACTTTAGATAGAAGCTTTGACTATATAATTACTACAAGAAATTCTTGTACCCTCTGTTCTTTATGCCTCACGTGTCCTAAGTTCTTTAGAAATCTTTATGTTACTGCTGTGTTCCTATAAATAAAGTATATATTGAGCATATCAAGTCCTCTGTGGACTGTGAGTGAAAGTGCTAGAAAGTCATACAAATCATGCTTCTTCTCTTAGTATAAAAAAACTGCCTTGTTGCTCCTGAGAGGAAAGTTTATTTTTTGAACTATGTGGAACAAGGTAATGCCCTGTTACTGGAATTTTACTCCTCAAAGGGAAATCTTTGGTAAACAAAATACAGTTGACTAGAGAACATATTTACCCAGTTAGAAGTAACAGACTGACAGTTTCAAACGTTCCTCAAAGAACTAGAACACCACCAGGAGGAGGCTTAAGGTTGCCTTCTATGTATTGTCTTCATAACTACTTCGAAATTAGTAATTAAACATATATCTATTGAGTAATTGCTGTGATATCTAGGATTGTGCTGGCGATGGAGATACAAAAACAAAGATCCCAGCTGTCATTCCGGCCATCAACTTGTTCACAGCTTCTTAGAATGCTCATACTTTTTCTTGCTCATGTGATTGACCTAGTCTAAGTTTCTGGTCTCTTCTACCGTTTCCTCTTCACTCCCTTGCCTGAAACAGAACTCTTTTAAGTCTTGGCCTGGCTCACTCTTTCTCTTTTTATATTCCCTTCCTCAGTGAGGCTCTCTCTGACCATGATATTTAACAATCACTTACCACTCCACACCCGTAAGTCAGTCTCTATCTCTTTACGTTACTTAATATTCTTTATAGCAATCATCACTATCTGAAATATTTGTTTACATTTAGGAAAAAAATTTAGGAAAAAAAGAAAATGTTCAGTAGAATTAAGTTCCATGGGGAAAAATTCTACTCATAACTGCTATATTCATATCATTTAAAAGTAAATGCATAGCCAATGCAAAGTGCTTGTGGAGAATCTGTTATATGAATGAATGAAGTTCTGGAGAGGCCCTTGCAGTTCAGCATATGGTGCCACAGTCCACAAGGCAGTAGTTTTTGCATAACTGGAATGGTGAAGGTGGCGCAGGAAGATAATCAGAAGGCTTCTGTAAAATGTTTTGTCCAGTCTTTCATTAAATGCATGTTTATAAAATATAATTTGGCATGTAGACACAAGAGGAGATGTAAAATTTCCCCTCAACTAAGTCTTCAATACTGAAAGGCTCATTTTACATGCTAATTTTCTCATGAACTTACATGTCGAATACAGTCCTTAAAATTCTTTTCTTGAAAATGAATATATTCCTAAAAATGTGGTTATAAAATCAAATTTTATTAAAAATGTTTTTGAAAAACTACATTTTGGTAAATAGATTTCATATTTACCATTTAAATATTTTCATAAGCATATATATTTAGAAAGTTGTGTTTTCATGTAAAAATCTCTTAAAATAGAATGTATCTATAATAAGTATATACATTATAGAATAAAAGTAGCACTTCTGGTTATCTTAAAGCATGGCTAGGTTTCAAACTTCTCAGATGCTTTACTATAGTGTACCAAAAAAGACAACTAATTTCAAAAAGTAGTATAGACTAAATGTACACACAGGTTGGGCACTGAATCCCATGTGCTTAAACAATATCTGCCTTATTTTAAACTTGCAAATACTAAGAATGGTTTGGGAATGTTTATTATCCACCAATTTCCTTTTTAGCTCGAGAGATAGTACTCAATATGATAAATTACCTTTCTGGTAGAAAATCCATTTCAGAAAAGCCCTCTAAAATGAATACCTATTAAACTAGAAGATCTTTAAAATGAATACATTTTATAATGATAAAAAGAAATTGAAAGGTAAGGCATTGAAATAAAATGCCTGATGTTTAAAGAAAAAAAATGGAACCTGGTAACCTATAAAATTTACCTTTTTTAGCCATGCCTCATTAGAAAAGAAAAAAAAAGATAGTAGAGGCCACATGAAATAGCAAATATCATGCTCAAGATATTTTTTTCTCAATGTAAGTACATTATCATAATGCATATGATTATAATATTATAGAATGCTTTGAATTAACTTAAAAAATCTGATATTGTAAACTGAGTTTATGGGAAGATATGATTCATAGATGAGAAGTTTTGAATTATACCACTGGAGAATGTTCAGTTTGAATTCTTCCATTTTCCATCTACCCTTCAGGTTCCTCGAAGCAAATATTGTTGAAGAATATGTCTCAGTAATATTTCCTTAGAAACACAGACACATCTGAGTGAAAAAAATTTATTCTCCTTATTACACATAAACAAGTTGCTTCTGTGCTAACCCTCTCTCAATCCCTTCCTTCTTCTCTCCCTCTCTTCTCCTCCTCCCAGGGATACTTTCTTCCTGACAAGGTAGTTTAAAGCGACTCAATGACTGTTTTCTCATTCAAGTCCCAAGTCATATGCAGTGGAGTTTGTTAGAAGGAAGACACTCCTGAACTGCTGTAATAAGAGATCCTCTCCTAACTTGAAGTCTGCAACATAAAAACTCTCTAGGAAGAATGAAATGGCAGCTGGGAACAGCACTTTAGGCACTGGAAGCAATATAGCAGCTGTTAGTGGACAGCATTCCTCTTATAGATGTCTATGTGATTTTCTTAGCCAGAGACACATCTGCGAGGCATTATGAATCTGCCAGGAGATTAAAAAATTCATTTACACTTATCAAAATGTCTGAGGGAACTATTTGAAGTGTGAGAGCTCTTTGTAGCTTTTACAAGGAGGCCTTTTTGGAAACAAGAAAAGTCATGTATTGGAAAGGACAGTTTTAAATTTCAACTAAAAAAAGTTCTTATTTTAGAACCAGAATAGTAAAATTTAAAAAGCGGGGGAAAAAAGTAACCTTCTCCTATGAGCTAACAAAATGGTTATTAGTAAAAAATTATCAGCAGACTAAATTCTTTTAATGTTCCAACTCATGTCATTGCTTACATATTAATTTCTCTCTTCATATACATAAACATATATATGTATATATATACACATATGTACATAAACACATATTCTAAAACAGAACACACATGAGACATCTGCTCATCTGAAGATAATTATACAAATATATATACATAGGGCTTTTTATGTTTTTCAAAAAATATTTTTTAGTTTTAAACTTCAAAACAGGTCATATAGGGCAAATATTTTTGTTTTCATAGTAAAGACTGGAAAAACTAAGACAGAGAATTTGTCTCTGGTCCTCCAAAATTGCCACATTTCTAATTCTAAGTCAACACAATGCCTAGCATAATGCCTAACACAGAGTAGATTTTCAGTTTTTTAATACATTAAAGAGAATTATTTTCAATTTAAAAAAATCAAGTGATATATTGAATTAAAATTATCACATAGAGAGCATCATTTAGTAACATTAATTATGTAGCACTGTGAAATATACAATTATTGAAAATCAATTTAGATGGCATGTGGCTTTGATGAGATGTGTAGGGATCTAACCTGTTCTCAGAACAAGTAAATGATTAACAGACTATTACTCAATACATAATTAGAAGATCATGAATGAGTCTATGGGCATGCCACCCTGAACAAGCCCAATCCCATCTGATCTCAGAAGCTAAGCAGGGTCTAGACTGGTTAGCACTTGGATGGGAGACCACCTAGGAAGACCAGGTGCTGTAGGTGTGAAAAATAAAGAAATAAAGGATTGTAAGTTGACAAGGTCCTTGCACTCTGTGAGGTCAACCAAGGGTTGCCTCGCCTAAAAAAAAAAGAAAGAAAGAAAGAAAGAAAGAAAGAAAGAAAGAAAGAAACAACTAGATAAATAAATAAATAATAAATAAAAATAGAAGATCATGAATGAGCAAGCAGAATGGAAAGTCGCAATCACTTTCTTAGTTCCTAGACACGAACTAGTTCTAAGACCCAGAAACAATGGACTGAACAGCAGTAATCCACCTGTTCCCTCCTGAAAAGACCTATGGTCATTTATCTGGGTAACCATACACTAGGGAAAGGGGAATACTAGGTTTTAAAAAGACTCTTGGGTGCAGGATCTGAGTTGATACAGATATTTGGGATCCAAGCATTGTCAAGGGCCTCTGTTAGAGGAAGCATGTATGTGATCGGGTCATAAATAGAGCTCAGATCCATCTTACAGGGGATCCATTGGGCCACTTTTGCCCAGCCTATGCTTGTTTCTTGTTACCTAAATGGATATATTTAGCTGTAGACACAACTCTCGCATTTCTTCCTTGACCTGTAGAGTAAGAGCTAGAAGGGAAATCCAGGAGGAAGGTCTTGAAGCTTACACTCTCCTCAAGATAGTGAATCAAAAAGCACTAGCCATTCACTAACTGGCAGAGAGAGGAAGCCAAATCTGGAGGTGAGGTGATGTCCTTGTTTTCCCATGAGATCAGAATGAAGCTAGTGCCTAGATGAGATCATGTGTTCATTATGCTTTCTTCTTCTGCTTTATCTACTTTGAGTCATCCCCTTCTCCTGAGAACACTTTCCTGATAAATTATTTGAACATTAATCCCTGACTTAGGTTCTTTGTTAGGGAACCAGCCTTACCACATTTGAAATAGCACCCTTCTCTCTCTCTAACCACCTTTCATTTTCTACCTTCTCACTCATTTTCTTTTTTACATATTTCAAAATCACTTTACACTATATTTATAAATAATTATTTTAAGATTTATATAAATAAACTTCCTAATTAAACTCTCAGTTATTATGTGTTCAGATGCTTTGTACTGTTTACTACTTTAGCCCAGATAAAATAGGACCTAAGCAATAGTAGATTCTAAAACAAAAGTTGTCAATTAAATGAACATATAAATAAGTAAATGAATTTGGAAACAATTAATTTTCATTAATCTTTTAATTGTATTGTTTTAATAGATAGTTGACTAAGTTACTCAGAGATGGAAATCCAGTTGCTCAATTTAACTATGCTTTCTCTATTTTTACTGTATATATAGGTTCAAAGAGGATCAAGAAAATATTTTGAAGAAAATTAAATAAACTCATAAGTAAGGATTTAGTCATTTATATGAATATAAGTTTTAGTTAATTTTATCCTTAGGTTGTTTTTCTATATTTACGAAATAAGTTATTTTCATTTTATATAGATAACTTATCAGATATTCAAGCTTTACATGCTACTATTTACCTATACTTTGAAACAAAGCAAGTTCCTAATTGCTGCCTATTGGCTAATAGTCATGTTATAAATGGAACAGTACAAACTTTAGTTATCCCAATTCAAGAAGTTGACATATACTGAGAGCCAATTTATCTCAAGCTGTCATTCATATTATAAAACCTAGAGTTTTAAATCCTTGAAAGAATATTATTTAGTGGGAGTTTAGAGGCAACAACAACAAGAACAAAAACAAGATTAGTTTTGACTTATTATTTGAGGAGAAAGCGTTTTAAATTTAGCGCTTTTTGAGATCTCATCAGAGAATTAAGTCCAATAGAGGGGGGCATTAGGAGAACTGATTTGTTGTCCCAACTTTGCTATTTACTAGCTATATGATCTAGTATATAAGTAATGTCATCTATAAAATTATTTTACTTGATCAATATTGAGTGAGTGATAGTATAAATTTCTACTGTGTTTTTACTGCACTTTATTCTTCTCTTAATCCCATGAGTGAATCCATTTGAGTCATAAGGTCACAGTTACCAAACCAGTGAATAGAAACAGTATGTGCTTAACTTTTAAGTAACAGTCCATAAGTAAAATTAAGAGACCTGGAAGACTACTTCCTGGGTGCTCTGGACTGAGTGTTTGTGTCACCTCAAATTCATATGTTAAATCTCAATGGTGTTTGAGGGTGAGGTCTTTGAGAGTAATTAGGTCATAAGGATCGAGCCCTCATGAATGGAATTTGTACCCTTATAGAAGAGACCCTTTTTGTAGAAAGGCTCCTTTGCCTCTTCTGCCTTGTGAGGTTGTAGCTAGAAGGTGCCATATCTAAACCAGTAAGTGGGTTCTCATCAGACACTGAATCTTCTTTGATCTTGAACTTCCCAACCTCCAGAACTATGGGAAATAAATTTCTGTTGCTTGTAGCCACCAATTTATGGCATTTGTTATAGCAGCCCAAACACTCTAAGGCACTGGGTGAGTTGTACCCACACTAGAAGAGATTAAAATTCTGGGCTGAATTTTAGATGTGGCAATGATGGAAACGAAAGTAGACCCTAGTGAAGAAAGAGGGTCTGTACTCTAAGTCCTCAACTCCTTAGTGTTAGCACTCTTGTTTGGTATAATAAAACTACTAGATTAGGTATCTAAGACTTTAAAGAAGCCATGCTATCTAAATTTGTCTGTAAAATCTGTAAAACCAAATATTATTACTGTCTTATAGACATTCAGTGTATTATTATGACACGAGAACAAGGGAAAATAGATGGTTATCAGAGCTGGATATAAGTTAATTGCATAGTCTAGTTTGCCCAGGACAGTCCTGATTTATATTTGCTTTTCGATAGCATTTGTCTCGGATAACATGTCCCAATTTTGAATGATAAATTAGATGATCACTCAAGCTGTAAATGGCAAATAGGTTTTGAAGTAGCCCTACCAAGTTCCCCAAGCACTAGATTGGGATAAGAATGTAGCTACATTTTATTGTGTCCCGTCAATTTAATAAGACACAACAATTGAAAAAGACATACATATGTAGGTTACATTTAACTTAGGACACTTAGATAAATGGAGAGATACCTCTGATCCATTTATAATTTACAATGCAATGGATACAAATGGTGGCATAGTAAATACTAATACCAAATATAACCCTCGCCACTGATGTCACTGTGACACTTTCAAATCCCTAGGCAAAAGGAGCTGTAGAAGGTTCTAAACTGAGATTGAGTAAGATTAGATTTTTGGCAATCACTTGGAATGAAAGTTTGAAACTAAGTTCAAACTAAATTTGGATATAGTTTTAAAAAGAACATATGTAAATTGAGAAATGTGTACCTACCAAAAGCATTTTTCAAACTATTTTCCAAAAAGTTCTATAAATCCTCAGAGTGACATTAGGGTCAGAAAGTGTGTCTTGGGTGAGAGATCTGAGTGCAACACTTCTGCTTCAATCACTTTGTACCTACTTGTTAAAACTATATTAATTGAAGAAAAGATTTCACTACTAAAATAACGATAGTAGAACCACATTTATTCCTATTTTTCCTCACAACCCATATCAGATACAGGTCTTCCTGCTTCTATTATTGAAAGCCTGCCATTTACTACTATCCCCACAGTTAATCACCATGTTCAAAACCATCATCATTTCCCACCTGCATTATTGCAATAACCCCTCAACTGGTTCCTTTTGTTACTCTATAATCCATTCTCAACAGAGCAGCTGGATTAATCATTTTAAAAAGACAAGTAAAGTCAGGTCATTTCTGTATTCATGACTCTTCAATGGTATCCCATATTGCTCACACCCCATATAACCTGCCCCAGAAGATATCTCATATCACAGGCCCTACATGAGCTGCCCACCTCTCCCTACTATTTCTATGATCTCATCTTTTTCCAATCTCTGGCTTGCTCTGTTCTAGCTGGCTTCTGGGCATCTTTACTACATGCACAAACATGCTAATTATGTTTCCACTGAGTTTTTGCATTTCGTTTTCACTATGACTAGCTTACCCTTTCCCCAGAGCAGACACTAAAAAATAAGATTAATGACCACTAGATCAAATGTTTTCTAAGGGCATTTTTATGACTTTGGTTCTGTAAGTATAAGAAATACTTGCATTAGAATGCCTGGAATTGAAAATGAACAAGATGTTCTCTCAAAACACTATAAAGTTGATGAACTCAGTCTCTGTTACAGTGTTACAGTGTCTATTTCTAAAATGTCTGTTTGTCTCCTGATGGGGAAATTTTGGATGGTTGATGTCAGTACCAAATAAGTTACAAACAGCATACATTTAACTACCACTATTTATAGGATGGGGATACCACTGCTATCTTATACTATATAGCAACAAATTTTAAAATTATATTTGTTGTTAAAATTTATAAATCTTATAATTTTAATATATAATTCAAAGAATCATGTCTGATGTTCATCATACCAAATAATTCCTATGTCACTTATTTAGATCCTACTCAAACAATTTGTTTTAAGGTCATGCCCTGAAATCACTGTCCAAAATGTCAAGCAGCCACATGTTATTCCTGGAAATAGACACATGAATGTAAACTTGTCAAGAGACCCGGGTTCTAGCTATCAAGACAGTTAACTTTTTGAGGACCCATTAATTTATTTTTCTTAAGTAGTAGGCAGTTCCCAAGATGGCCCACAATAGTCCTCATCTCCTAGTATTCATACCTTTGTGTATTTCTGTCCCCTTGACTGTGAGATGTACTTAAATCAACTCATTTCTGATAAATAGAATAGAAGTGATGGGTAGTCATTTCTGAGATGAGGTTACTAAAAAAATCTATGGTTATGTGTTAGGTCTCACTCTCACTCTCTATTATATTGCTTGTTCTGGGGGGAAGTCAGCTTTCATGTCCTGGAGCAACCTTTTGGAGGATCTCACATGAATGAGCTTGGAAACAGAGCTTCTGAGCCCAGCCACAAGCCATGTGAGTGAGTTTGGGCATAGATCTTCTGAAGCCTAAGAGCCAAATTAGTAGACTCAGAAGAGATCCTCCCTAGTCGAGCTTTGAAATGAGAGCCGTACTGTATGCTACATCGTAGCCTGGTGTAAGAAGGGGAGGCATAAACACCCAGGTAAGTTACTCTTGAATCTCTAACCCTTAAAGAGTATAAGAAAAGAAATCATATATCATATCATATCATATCATATCATATCATATCATATCATAAGATATCATAGGAATATCATATCTAGGGATATATATTACCTAAGGATAACATTATTGATTACTATAAAGTTCTTTTCTCTTTCTCTTAAATCCTTTCCTGTTTTTCTAGCTATAATCAAACTAAACAATAACAATTGTCATTCTCACAAGCCAGAGAATAAAAATAGTGAGCTTGAGAAGAAATATGATTTTGCATTGTGATAAATCTGTTAAATGGCCACTTGGGCATCTAAAACATGTTCAATGTACATCAATTGTGTCCTAAAATTCTAGTCTCTTAAAAAGTAAATTTCCTAAATAACTTGCCCAATTTTAGTTTTAAGTGGTGAAATTAAGACAACCAAGTCAGAGTGTCTGCTCTAGCCCTTTTGCATAAGAAAGGTCACAAAGAGAAGACTTAGTTCTGTACAGATTTGGGCTGCCTCAGAAAGACAGCAGTATACAGGCTGGTCAGAAGACAGCAGCCTTGATCTTCATGACTTCCATCCTTAAATTCCAAGCTTACACTAGTACCCTTTGAAATAACATGTTTTGATCCTTCTGGTCCATCCACATTGCTACATTAATTGGTCAAAGTGCATTGATATCAATCTGTCACTTTTGGCCTTGCTGTATTATGGCTCTGGTACCAGAAACCTCTAGCATCACTGATCCTTTTATTTGTATAAAAGGAGAAATCTTTCAACATTATTTATATAACTAGCACCTCCACAGCTCAAAGCAACAGCCAGCAGCCTCAGCTTTCTTCCAATCTTGTATAGCCTTTATGTGTATATAAGAGCTTCAGTATTTTTATCTCTACCACTTTGTCATACCTAAACTTCAGTGTGCATTTATACATGAAGACAGATACATATGATCATACATACATGCACACAAATGTAAGACATTTTTCTTTTATCTAGATAAAAGCAGTGTAATAATTATGTAACAGTTAATAAAATAAGTAAAATAATAATTATAATAATTTTTACTATATAATGGATCACACCTTATATTAAAACGTACATAGAAAGTACCTTAACTGTAGACTAATCAATCTGTTTTTGTGTCTCCATTAAAATAGATAGTAGAAAGTTGTCTATTCACACACACACACACACACACACATACACACACACACACACACACACACACACTTTTCTCCTTACAAAACATTTAGCAACAACATGCTGCTATTTGCTCAGGCATTTTCATAAGTATATCATCTTTAGAGTCCCCAAGTACCTTTCTTGGATTATTTTTAGTTAGATGTTGACATTATATCCTAACAATTCTCAGGTTATGTATATTTGGAAAATGGGGGGGTTAAACAAAGTGTGATACATTTTGTCACCTCAGGAAATATTAGATTTTAATATGCTTATATGCATTATGTATATGCAATGGGGGACTATAGGATGCAACATTTATTAAAAAATGATAATTTTTAAAAGATAAAACATATTTTGGGCAAGAAAGAAAAAAGGAAGGAAAAAATGAGAGGAAGAAAGGAAGGAACAAAGGAAAGAAGGAAGAGACAGGAAGGAAGAGGGAAAGAAGAGTAAATAGGGATACATACATTACTTTTCAATTGGTTAAAAGACAAAAAACATGATAATTCACTGTCTAGAATCTATCTAGCATATTATTGTGCTTTTACATATATTGTAA
>NW_011888838.1:2561988-2568584 GCF_000151845.1 Pteropus vampyrus
GATTTCTAGAACTAGTTTAAAAAATCAAGATATCTTGAAACATAATGGGGAAAACTCTTTAGGATGTACATTTAACCCGTTTAACAGGCTTGTTTATAACATCAGTCCTTATTAAAATTTTAAAGACATTTTCATTTTCTTTTTTATTCTTTGGAAAAAACCTTATATCATGTCAATAAACTTAAATTATAAATAGTCCTTTTGCTTCTAGGAAATAAAGTGAAAATATTATCAGTCAATTCTCCCACCTTAGATACATGAGAAAGTTAAAAGAGAAAAAGGACTACAAGTGTTTAATGAAGATATGGAATGTGAAATAAGTAGTTAAGTAGTTCTTAATAATTATGACTAAGACAGTATGTTACCAATTGATATTTTATCATGCTATAAATCTTGCAGCCATTTTCTTGTGTAAATATGAAAGTGTGTACTTTAAACTATTTGCTGAAAGGGACTTCCAGATCTGAAACTACACAAAGCAGTTACCCTCATCAATCAGAACATACCAAAAAACAACCAACCAACAAAGACTTTTATAGTTTGAGGAACTCTTCCTGACACCTCACTTCCTTGCTTTGTTACCACAGCACTGATCCATTTTTTTCCTGACCTGATTAAAATATATTTGCACATAGTATTCTTGAGTTAATTAATCAAGAGGAGAGGTAGTGGCACAAAAGAGAAATTATTTGGTATTGTATGAATGTCATCTTGAGGCACTATAAAGACTCTACATAATATTAAGTGTATGATAATCCTCAGTTACATCAGTTAAACCATGTAGTCAAATCTAAAGGCAATGGCCACCTTTAATTTTTTTATGTAGACAAGAGCATTGGTTTTCATTTCAACATCTTTGGTTGGCATATCTTCTCTAAAATGGAGCATCTCTATGGATACATTTCTATGTACTTCCCCTCAAAGTTACAGTGAAACAATAGGTGCTGTTTTTTACATGTATTAAAATATTTTAGCTCCTTTCAATAGGAACTGCCATCTTCTAGTAATTCACCTGAATGACTAACACAAGGATAAAGAGGAGGGGTATCTGTTGTATGTTCTCTAGGCCTTTTAGAAAACATGGAGTTGTTCCTTTGGCCACATACATAAGTTTATAACAAAGATGACATTGTAGACATCAAAGGAATGGGTACTCTTCTTAAAAGGCGTGCCCTACAAATGTTACCAGGCAAAACTGGGAGAGTCTATAATGTTCCCCAGCATACTGCTGGCACTGTTATAAACAAACAAGTTAAGGACAAGATTCTTGCCAAGAGAATGTAGCTATTGAGCATATATACTCTAAGAGCTGGATTAGCTTTCTGAAACTTGTGAAGAAAAATGATCAGGAAAATGAAGAAAAGGAGGCTAAAGAGAGAGATTCTGTACTTAGGTTCAGCTGAATCCTTGGCCTGCTCCACCCAGAAAAAGCATAATTGTGAGAACAAATGTAATTAGCCTGAGTTGTTAGGAACCATGCATTATGAATCCATGGTGTGATGGGTGTTCAAACAAACAAACAAATAAATAAAATTTCTGGATTATAAAATTTAGGCCTTTTGTTTTTTTCTATTAATGAAACATAAATGTGCTGTTTCCTCCTTCAAAGATGTATGTAAACAAAATTTAATCATGTCCTAATCCATTGGGTGATGTTTTTACTATTAAAATTTGTTATATTTCTTGGTGAAAAAAAAAAAAAAGTTTGAGTTAATCTTTGGTCTGCATAGAACAGTATAAATCAAACTTTTATATTTCTGCTAAACAAGCTGCCCTGAACAGAATGTGTCAAATGGGGCAGATATAGTGTTCTTCAAATAATTTTGCTTTTCCATATTCATAGAAAACCCCCTTGTTTGTCAGATCTGTTTGTTTATATACTTTTCTCACTTTCATTAATTTTTATTATCTATTTCCCTACTAATATCTCCCCTTCTGATTTTTCTTTAGATTAGATGAATTCCAATCATATTATTTACCCATTCCTAGAGGAGAGGAAAAGATAAGCAAACATAATTGGAGACAGTAAAAAGATTGGCTGGAGAGCTAGGGACAATGCTAAAGAGACAAGAAGTATAGTGGGGACAAGTTGTAGAGATACAGCTAACTGTTTTTTTTTCTCTGAAAGAAATAAAATTCAATCCACCAATTAATAACTTGTTCTTTCTTCTTCCTGGTACATCTTTCTAAATTGATTACTGCTTAGTGCTTTTTCATAAGTCAGCTCATATATCTCTTCTTTTGAGAGACTTTTCTTACTCTTTCAATATAAAACACCGCCCCTTCATCACTTCTGTCATATCAACACAATTTAATTTCTGTCATATGCGACTACTTGAATATATTTTTATTTCATCACATGTTGTTTCCTTTCAATAAAAAGTAACCTTAATATGAAAAAGTTTCTTGTTTTTCTTTGAACTGTGTATCCTTAGTATCTAAAGCAAAAACTTATTTTAAAAAAATTCTGTAAAGGTATTTTTTCTCTTCATTATAATTTAATCAGAAAATGAAATAACTAGAAAATGACTGAATAGTAAAATGCCCCTTATGGATCATAAATCTAGATTCAAGGATAAGAGAAACTGATATGGTTAAAAATATGTGAGGAAGACTTCATAGAGGTAGTGAGCTTTAAAATGACCTCCGAAGAACAGGCATAACGAAGAAAGGGCATTTCCAGGGAGGGGAACAGTATGTGCAGAGATATCTAATTTATTTTATACATTATGCCATTTGAAATTACCCTTTTTTTTTTTTTTTTAACACTAAGCCAGACATTTAATACCACGGCTTTCTGAAGAAACTGGGTGTAAAGGCATCACTTGTCTTTGTACTCGAGTGTAGCATTCAGTAAGCCTATGTTCAATGAAGTGCTGTCTTTCTGACAAGACAGATGAGGCAGCGACATTATGAGCAGAAATTGTAGACTGTGCGGCTTTCACAGCAGGCATTTGTCAGGCTAGTCTAGATTTCATTTAGGAAACCTTAAGCACATTTTCATGAGGATGTCTACATGTGCTGGCATGAGTTTCTCACTGTTGCTGTAGGCCAGTGTATATGCGTTACCTTTTCTCACCTTTTGATTTAGAAGCTGATTGTCTATTTATCACTCTTCCACCTGATAAACACTTTGCCTAAGGCTCATTTTGTTTCATGGGGTATTAATGGAAGAGAGGTCTCTAAGCATGGAATTTTTAATATTGGGAAGGCACAACTAAATTTTATAGTGACCACCTTTGATGTTGTCTTGTGTGTTTGTGACTTTGTGTGAATAAGTGTGTGCTTTGAGTGTGTGTCTGTGTGTTTTCCTGCTTTTTTTTTCTTATTGCTGTTTTGACAGGAACCTATGCCCTTCTGGATTACACAATGTGGAAACAGAAAGAAATCCATTTTTAAATGGTTGTTTTGAAAAACAATTGACTGACAGAGATGGAAACCACTAGTAGAAAAGAAAAAGGAAATACAGGTAGTAAATGACAAGATATCTGAGTGCTGTGAACATTAAAAATATTAAAATACACAGACAACAAGAAGGCTTTGATTTACAAAATAACAAGGAAAATCTTAAATGGAGCCATCATTTTCTTGACTTCTACTAAGGCCTTAACTACAACCAAAGATTACAGCTGACGTTTAGAAGCTGAGATCCCCATTTATAGTTAGAACAAACAATTTTACCTTTGGACATTTCTATGTTTTTGAATGACACTTTTTATGGCCATTAATGACTTTCTAAAAAACTCTGTAAAACACTGCTATGAAGTATGATGAGATACCAAAGAATAGGTTAGTAGTTATTTAAAATTGTTTCCCAATGTGTATATAATATTCATGTGTTTAGATACATGTTATTGTGCATATTTCTATAAATATACCTCGAAGATTCTAAATGTAGCTGTCACCAATATGTTTCCTTTCTATGATGCAGATTAGGTGATTTATTAGAAAATTAGAACTAAAGGATACATTTAACAATGTTTCAAACTTAGAAATATTTTCTTTTGAAAGGGAACATTGTAGAAAAAGGTAACAAGCAATGATATTTTAGGTTTGCACTAAATGTAAATAATAAAGGAGGTCAAAACAAATAACCGACCTAATGTTCTTAGTTTAACAAGTCTATAACTTAGAAATATGTTAATATTGCATTCAAATTATAATGAGTTTGAGGTGAACATTTAAAAATTATAGAAGAATTACTTAATTATAAAATTTTAAAATTCAACCATAAATAATCTATATTTCTTTGAAATATTCCCCAATTATTTCAGATCTATTTGACGTAATAAAACATGGAAAATAGATATAGTAAAATGATATCGAGCATTCTGTCAGAAACACAGCATATCTTCCAAATTGTGATTAAAGATTTACAGGCTAACATACAGAACTATACTTAGCTTTCTATTTGTCTTTTTATTTATTTAACCTTTAATTTATTTACAATTTCATTGTGCTTGTTAACACACTATTTGGTTAGATGATTGAATTAATTCCTTTGTTTAATCTAAGTTAGAAATTTTCTAATTGTTCCTGGTTGAATTTGGGAAAATTTCTCATGTCTTAACTTTATAAAGGGGTGACATAGAGGAAAGAGTCTTGTCTAGATAGGGTTATGTGGGTGGTTACCAGTTTGGGCTCATCTAAATGCTAGATTGAAAAATAAACTATGTTTGTCTTTTGTGACTCTATTTTCACTTTCTGAATGGTTTCTCCCCATTTGTCCATATTCCCTTCATTTACTGATTCCCTCGCATTCTCAAACCTACCTATTCTGCTGTTCTTTCATCACATTATATAAGGCAAGTATTTAACTTCTTAAGAAAATCTGTAATTATGGAATGCAACATCTTTTTCTGTTAGGAGAAAGTCAAATTTTAAGAAGTTAGTGGGTATAGAATTTGGGGAGCTAGTGGGTATAGAATTTGGGGAGCTAGGGTATGGCATTTGATGAGTATCTATTTCATAGAGGAAAATATAAAAGGAAAAAAAGAAACTGCTATTTATTAAATAGTGCCATTATGTGCCAGTTACCCTGCTTATACATTTATACATTTTATCTTATTTAATGCTCAAAATAATCTCACGATCTAGGAATTATTGTCATGTTATAAGTAATATATATTTTTGGTACTGGGACCTAAAAATTACCTATAATATGGTAGTCAAGTATATGACTACCTATTAAAAATATTCAAATTCCATTAACTTAGGGTTCCTCTACAGTAATGCAGCCCACTGTGCGAACAGGTGTCATAGGATTCTCTTTATGTTGCCCCATGGGAACTGGCAATTAGGGAATTGGCACAAGAATGCTTTGTCTGTTGCTATAGTCATGAATATTAAACTGTCCTTCATCTCTGGCCCAGGAGTCTCATGTCTTCTACCAGCATTCCTGAAACTGTGTAGAGCTAACTTGTTAGATTCTATCTAAATAGAGTAAAATCTTAGACCTTTTATAATTCTCGATATGATGTCATGATTTAACTGATAGTTTTATTTTCTTGGTGATATGTGAAATAAGGGTATATTTAAAAATTAATGGCTTCTCAGATTTAATGCCATGGGTATTCAAATATGTATTTCTGCATTTTAAGTTCAGAATCAATTGCATCCATACTTTCTAAGAATTTTGTCAAAGCTTCAAGTTCTTGTAGTACAGAGATGGTCAGATCATGGTATAATCCCAATATTTTCACTTAAGTTTAGAAATGGAGAGAAGGGTCACTTTAGCTTTACTCATGATATTTACTTATTTAGAAATCTGTTTTGGAAAGCACTTGATGCTGGTCCACCTAATCAGCTCAGACTTTTATTCTCACTTTTTATTCTCACCTTGTAAATAGTCTATTGGGAAAAGTACTTGGAGGAAGTTGTTTAATAAGGCTGGCTTCAGGAATTTTTGGCTGTAACACCATCACCTTTTCCCTTTTCTTTAATGAAATCAACAAGCCGATCAACTGTGAAAAGGTTTAGGCACTTTGTATTGTAGTTGCACATTATTTATCTGTACACTAGCAACATAGGAAGACGAATCATAACTATAAGATTTTGTGGTAGGTACAGAATTAGAGTAAATAATACTAAGATCATTCTATTGTATACTAGCATTTGATAGAAAAAAAAAAGGAAAACAAAACAAAATAAAACAAAACACTGATATCCTTGCTCTGGGACATGGCCCAGTATATCATTTGCCCCATTGGTTTAAGCCCATTCAGTGATTTCATTCTTCAGGATAACTGTGCTACCATTCAGCATAAGACAAATCTAGGATATAAGAAAAAATACTAGTGCTGAACAGAAGAAAAAATTCTCATATTGAGATATTAGAGGAAGTAGACTAGGGATCTCTGAAAAAGAGACACATTTCCTGTAGGAATTGTTTTGAATGGGAATTTGCAGATGATTGGTAACGCAGTCACTGTCTTCAACCATATGTAGAACTAACCTTCTGACAAGGCCAAAATGCTGAGACAGAAAGGTGGAAAGATTAAATCTCCAAAATTATTAGACTCCAATTCTGTCACGCTATACTGAGCAGGTAACTTTCCTGGACTCACATTTTATAGGTCTCTTTTTTGCCTTCCTTC
>NW_011888838.1:2569834-2579245 GCF_000151845.1 Pteropus vampyrus
TTTTTACATTATGATCACAGGTTTTAATTTTATTTCAGTAACTTATTTTTAAACTTCGAATAGTAGTAGAATTCTATGTAGCTTCCAAACCATTGATTGCACTATTATAAGTAACACTTCATTCTCCATCGTGATCCCTTGTGTTACTTTCCTTCACACTTGTTGCAGTTACAAGTGGAAGAAATATCAAAGTGAAGTCATTTCAATCACTTTGAGTATGAATAAATAATGACTTCTGCAAGCAGAGCCAAAGCTTGGGGATTGGATATGGCAGTAAATACAGGGACCTATTAAATTTAAGAATGCCCACCAGAATATGAGCCAGAATGTGTTAAATATCGAGGATTATATATAGGCAGACAAGACTCAAATAGACTTGGACATATGTTCAAATTGACTTCTAGATCTAAGAAGCTGTCACCATTATTATTTCACATGGTCTGTAAAGTCTCGTGAATACAGTAAATTGTATGTAACATGATAAATTTTTTAAAAATTATCATTATGTACAAATGATATATTTGTTTGAAATCTCATCTCAGCTGAGAGTCCTGAAAAAACAGTGGCTTATACAAAATAAGAATTATTATTATCATTATTATCATTTCTGCACATAAAAGAATACTGGAGGTAGGAAATTCAGTACTAGCATGAAATTTCTGATATTATCAGCTAATGAGTTTTTGCTTCATCTTCCTTAGGACATGATTATTGTTCTCGTTTTCAAGATAGCTACTGAACCTCAGTTATCATTATATACCCTGGGCAAGAAAGATCAGGACAAAGGTAAAGAGGAAAAGAAGATCATGGTGAATAGGTCCAGCTATTTAACATTTTCCTGCAAAGTCCATCTAAGAATTTCCACTTATGCAGAGTATGTCCTATGATCATCTCTACTCTCCAAGTGAGGCTAAAAAACAATTTTTAAAGCTTCATAGATACACAAAAGAAAATCAGGTATATCTTAGTAAGGGAGATGGGGAGGACCATTGGATAGGACAAAAGTAATCTCTGCCACAATTAAATATTAGAAAACCAAAGAGAAGCAACTGAAAATTTTTGTAAAAATGAGAACATTTAATATGTTTGATTACATTTAAGACAGACACACACAAAATTCAAATGCATTTTTATATTCCAGCTATACTCAGGAGTTTAAATGTGGAAACAATAAGAAAAACTACCAAAAAATAAACCATAACTACTTAGAAATTACTCTAAAAAGAAATGAATGATACTTATGTGAAGTTTTTTATACAAGTCTATTGAGAGAGACAAGGAAAGATTTTAATAATTAGAGATACATATCATATTGCTGGGTGAAACATAGAATGGTTTTCAAAAATCTATATTCCTAAATTAATTTCTTTGTTTAGTTAAAGCCAATTAAATTAAATGTCAATGTGTTTCCCTCTTAAACTTGATTCTCAAAATTATAAGGACACAATGTTAAGGTTTTAAAAGTTACAACAAGGATAGATTTTTTTTCTACCAGCTATAAAAGCATGTTTTCATGTTATAAAAACAAAGTAATGCAATTATGAAAGTGGCATAGTATCAGGCAATGATTAAAATCCAGATCAATAGAAAAGAACAAATTGTCACAAAACAGATTAATATAAATACATATATTGTACTTACCATATAGTTATTATGTAATAAAGACATCATTACAGATTATTAGGAGTGAAGTAACTTTTTAATAAATATATGCAAAGCAGTCTCAAAAATAAATAATATTGTACTATTATTATATCTAAAACACCCAAATTTCAGATAAATTAAAATATTTAAAGTAAATATACATAAACACAAAAAAAGAAACAAATGAATAAAAATCTAGAAAACACTGGTAATTAGCTGATTTCAAATCGAAAAGAGCTTTTTGAACTTTCTGGCTGAAAATTATATCACAAGGAAAAAACTGTTATAGTTGCTAGATAAAAATTTTAAAACTTTCTCAATATTAAAATATCATAGAACACACTTGAACATTCAGAAACATATTTAAAATAAAAATGACAAAGGAGGACATAAGACATGACCGAAGCCCAGTCACTGGGCAATGGAATGCAAGTTAGAGAAATCATTAACTATGAAGTACTTTTATATAGAACTTATAATTTGCAGGATTTTACACTATATTGATAGGTTTCCTTGAGATGAACACATCTATAATGAGCACAATTTCATCATCATGAGTTAAATTCAATCATGACTTAAGTCATAAGTTCTAATAGATTAATCCAATACATTGTCCTGATGTATATATAAAACATAAGGTGTATAAAATATTAATCTACTTTATAACTTCTCGAGTTTTGTTACGATGTTCTTCCCAAGAGCATTTTTCAGCTTAATATATTTTATTGCTTTACTGCCATTTAAGAGGTTTCTGCAGTTCTCATGTTTTTATTTATTCTTAAAGTGCCTATGTGAACATGTTTTATTTTACCAACTATAAAATATCTGCTAGCTACTTAGAAATTATTACATTTTGGAGAAGAAAACCACCTTTAAAACAAATTGAGTATTCATGGATCTCTAAAAGGTCTGACCTTACTTAAACAAATGTTACCTTAACAGAGCAATTGATCTCAAGGAGGATCAATTATGATAAAAAAATCACTAATCCCAAAAGAGAAATTTTTATCTTTGGAAATGAACATTAAATGATTTTTTGAATTCTAATAATACATATGCCATTAGAAAAATGTAATACCTTCACCACAGAGAAGATGCAGAAATTGTATATGAGAGAATTGATTAGATAAGAATAGTTTCTTGCTCTTTAACTTTATTAGTATTATTCATAAAATAAATAAATATTAAATGCAAGAACTAGGTCTTAATCTAAATTCTATGAACTATTTTAAAGGAATAACTGCCTTTGTTCTTAGGAAGAAAATTTAATAAGACAAATAAACAATAGGTTGATTTTGGTTAATGTTAATTCAAAAACTAAATTTATCTTGACGAATAAACAATAGGTTTTATTTTGGTTAATGTTAATTCAAGAACTAAATTGTTCATTTTGCTGAATATATTATCTTTCAACATGTAAGGGAATGAAAGACTTCTTTCAGATAAGAGAATTACTTGTTGACACGAATTATTTATTTATGATTTATTTTTACTATTATCAAAGTAGTGGCAAAAATTCTGATTTACCCCATCATCTTAGTTGTTGGAAGTAAATCTGTGTGCCGTGTCCACACAAACCAATATATTTGATCAAAAATTAAAAATTAATTTTGACACTTTCAGACATTTGTAATTAACCAAATATGTGAAATTAAGAAAATAGATCCTCATTTAAATTATTTACATATTACATAAAGTTTAAACAGCAGTTAAATAGTTAAACCTTCATTTTTTTTCCTACAATTCCAGATTAAACACATTTTTAAACAAATGTTTTAAATACTTTAATAGATATTTTAAATATTTTCATTCCTATTAGATATTAATAGGAATGAAAATGTTTTTGTCTTTTCAAAAATATACCTGGTTCATAATAAAATGTCTTCCTTTTCTTTAAGAGAAGATATTGGTGTATATATATACTTACTGCTGTGATGCGTAGACTGTCAGAGCTATACGATAATGAGTTTGAAATGATTAAATAAAAGCCCTTCCCAAGTTTTTGTAGCTTGAAGGCTAAGAAAGAAGGTACTTTTAATGGGCTTGCAAACAAAATGTCATAATGTTCCTGTTTCTGGCCAATCTGGATATATGTTCTCTTTGGACCTTGTATTAGTTGGCTAGGGCTGCCATAACAAAGTACCATGATTGCATGGCTTAGACAACAGAAATGTATATTTCTCACAATTCCGGAGGCCAGAAGTTGAAGATCAAATAATGTTCCTGTTTCTGGCCAATCTGGATATATGTTCTCTTTGGACCTTGTATTAGTTGGCTAGGGCTGCCATAACAAAGTACCATGACTGCATGGCTTAGACAACAGAAATGTATTGTTTCACAGTTATGGAGGCTGGAAGTTCAAGATCAAGGCGTCCTCAGGGTTGATTTATTCTGAGGTCTCTCTCCTTGGCTTGTAGATATCCATCTTTTCTGTGTCCTTACATGGTCATCTGTGCCTGTCTGGGTCCAAATCTCCTCTTCTTATGAGAACATGTTAGAGTTGATTAGGGCCTACCCGAATGACATCATTTAACTTTAATTACCTCTTTAAAAGCTCTATCTTCAAGTATAGTCACATTCTTAGGTACTGGTGTTAGAACTTCAACATATAAATTTTTTGGCAACATAATTTAGCCTAAATAGGTCTCAAGCAAGACATGAATCTTTCTGCCAAAGGAATTAAAACACTTCTATCATCATTACAGTGGGCAAAACTGTGATGACGATGAGAATACTGACTAGGGAAGAAAGAACATTGCTTGTAATCAACACAAATAGAACAAGAAAGCTGAAGTTATGGAGTATAACAATGCTCAATCATTCTTTTTCAATTAAGAAAGCTGACAGCCACTGTTTTGGATAACATATCAGAAGGAAGTAAACTGATATGACTAGTTCTACTAATTTAAGGTGTGAGTGCCTTTATATTTGTCTATGTACCAGAACGTTCAAATGGTCCCAGGAGACGAAGAATAAAATATCAGGTGGCAAGTGTTCTGGCTTTTCAAAATGAAATGCTAGACATTTATGCTAGACATGCAGGCAAAGAGGTGAAAACAGATTTGCAACCCTTGGTTCAAGGTCTACCTCAACCTCAAAAGTTTGGCTTGAGAATTAGAGGGAAATTTTCTTAGCAGAAGCTTGTATTTATCTAAAAAAGAGTAAGAGAGACTGTGCTTTACCTCACTTCAAGTCAAATGTATGGGTCTTGATTTATGGTACCTGCAGTTTGGGAGCAGAGTGGACTGCTGTCAGATGAATATCTGAACATCATTCCCACTCATGTTCTCCTCTCAAAAAAATTTTAGAGGCAAAAGGTTGACAGAAATGGCTTATAGCAGCAGAATAGAGTGCCATATTAGGACAGTAACTGTGTTCTCCCTTCCAATACAATAGGTCAAGGCTATATGTTTCTTGCTGACAAAATTTGGGTCATAGGCAAAATAGAGAGCCAGTCCTGGGCACTATTTAGGCACTATTCCAGAGCATAAGAAATCTCAAGTAATGAGAGAGAATTCAGAGAACCGTAAGACTACCCCATGGATAAAACAGCTTTAATACACATTCAGCCCAGAGTGAGCCATGACCCTCGTGCCACTCCTACTCATGGAAGACCTTCCTGCCAGCGTCATGTCCTAGCCAGGGAAGGAAACTTGTACTTAAAATGTAATTCAGAGTTCTGACTATTATTTACAATGGACATTCCATTAGAAAAATGTAATACCTTCACCACAGAGAAGATGCAGAAATTGTATATGAGAGAATTGATTAGATAAGAATAGTTTCTTGCTCTTTAACTTTATTAGTATTATTCATAAAATAAATAAATATTAAATGCAAGAACTAGGTCTTAATCTAAATTCTATGAACTATTTTAAAGGAATAACTGCCTTTGTTCTTAGGAAGAAAATTTAATAAGACAAATAAACAATAGGTTGATTTTGGTTAATGTTAATTCAAAAACTAAATTTATCTTGACAAATAAACAATAGGTTTTATTTTGGTTAATGTTAATTCAAGAACTAAATTGTTCATTTTGCTGAATATATTATCTTTCAACATGTAAGGGAATGAAAGACTTCTTTCAGATAAGAGAATTACTTGTTGACACGAATTATTTATTTATGATTTATTTTTACTATTATCAAAGTAGTGGCAAAAATTCTGATTTACCCCATCATCTTAGTTGTTGGAAGTAAATCTGTGTGCCGTGTCCACACAAACCAATATATTTGATCAAAAATTAAAAATTAATTTTGACACTTTCAGACATTTGTAATTAACCAAATATGTGAAATTAAGAAAATAGATCCTCATTTCAATTATTTACATATTACATAAAGTTTAAACAGCAGTTAAATAGTTAAACCTTCATTTTTTTTCCTACAATTCCAGATTAAACACATTTTTAAACAAATGTTTTAAATACTTTAATAGATATTTTAAATATTTTCATTCCTATTAGATATTAATAGGAATGAAAATGTTTTTGTCTTTTCAAAAATATACCTGGTTCATAATAAAATGTCTTCCTTTTCTTTAAGAGAAGATATTGGTGTATATATATACTTACTGCTGTGATGCGTAGACTGTCAGAGCTATACGATAATGAGTTTGAAATGATTAAATAAAAGCCCTTCCCAAGTTTTTGTAGCTTGAAGGCTAAGAAAGAAGGTACTTTTAATGGGCTTGCAAACAAAATGTCATAATGTTCCTGTTTCTGGCCAATCTGGATATATGTTCTCTTTGGACCTTGTATTAGTTGGCTAGGGCTGCCATAACAAAGTACCATGATTGCATGGCTTAGACAACAGAAATGTATATTTCTCACAATTCCGGAGGCCAGAAGTTGAAGATCAAATAATGTTCCTGTTTCTGGCCAATCTGGATATATGTTCTCTTTGGACCTTGTATTAGTTGGCTAGGGCTGCCATAACAAAGTACCATGACTGCATGGCTTAGACAACAGAAATGTATTGTTTCACAGTTATGGAGGCTGGAAGTTCAAGATCAAGGCGTCCTCAGGGTTGATTTATTCTGAGGTCTCTCTCCTTGGCTTGTAGATATCCATCTTTTCTGTGTCCTTACATGGTCATCTGTGCCTGTCTGGGTCCAAATCTCCTCTTCTTATGAGAACATGTTAGAGTTGATTAGGGCCTACCCGAATGACATCATTTAACTTTAATTACCTCTTTAAAAGCTCTATCTTCAAGTATAGTCACATTCTTAGGTACTGGTGTTAGAACTTCAACATATAAATTTTTTGGCAACATAATTTAGCCTAAATAGGTCTCAAGCAAGACATGAATCTTTCTGCCAAAGGAATTAAAACACTTCTATCATCATTACAGTGGGCAAAACTGTGATGACGATGAGAATACTGACTAGGGAAGAAAGAACATTGCTTGTAATCAACACAAATAGAACAAGAAAGCTGAAGTTATGGAGTATAACAATGCTCAATCATTCTTTTTCAATTAAGAAAGCTGACAGCCACTGTTTTGGATAACATATCAGAAGGAAGTAAACTGATATGACTAGTTCTGCTAATTTAAGGTGTGAGTGCCTTTATATTTGTCTATGTACCAGAACGTTCAAATGGTCCCAGGAGACGAAGAATAAAATATCAGGTGGCAAGTGTTCTGGCTTTTCAAAATGAGATGCTAGACACTTATGCTAGACATGCAGGCAAAGAGGTGAAAACTCAGATTTGGAACCCTTGGTTCAAGGTCTACCTCAACCTCAAAAGTTTGGCTTGAGAATTAGAGGGAAATTTTCTTAGCAGAAGCTTGTATTTATCTAAAAAAGAGTAAGAGAGACTGTGCTTTACCTCACTTCAAGTCAAATGTATGGGTCTTGATTTATGGTACCTGCAGTTTGGGAGCAGAGTAGACTGCTGTCAGATGAATATCTGAACATCATTCCCACTCATGTTCTCCTCTCAAAAAAATTTTAGAGGCAAAAGGTTGACAGAAATGGCTTATAGCAGCAGAATAGAGTGCCATATTAGGACAGTAACTGTGTTCTCCCTTCCAATACAATAGGTCAAGGCTATATGTTTCTTGCTGACAAAATTTGGGTCATAGGCAAAATAGAGAGCCAGTCCTGGGCACTATTTAGGCACTATTCAAGAGCATAAGAAATCTCAAGTAATGAGAGAGAATTCAGAGAACCGTAAGACTACCCCATGGATAAAACAGCTTTAATACACATTCAGCCCAGAGTGAGCCATGACCCTCGTGCCACTCCTACTCATGGAAGACCTTCCTGCCAGCGTCATGTCCTAGCCAGGGAAGGAAACTTGTACTTAAAATGTAATTCAGAGTTCTGACTATTATTTACAATGGACATTTTAGTTTTATAAGTGATATTAGGGTCATAACTAAAAGCAAACAGAGAGCTTTTATTTTCTCAGAGCCAGTAGGCAAGTTTTGAGTCCTGCTTGAAGTTTCACTTAGGGATGAGAAAGAACTAGACCTGTGGAATCGATTTGGATGAATAATGAGGAGGGAAGAATAATATTGGTTTCTGAATTACATGCAAATCTCATTTGTTTAATTAATGCTTAAATAAAATTAAATTCTGCTCAAGTCTTTGAAATTATGGCACTATCCTTGTAGGGCTCCCTTCTTGCCCAATGGTCCGAGAAACCTGAGAGGCTAATATATTTCAAAAAGGTGCTAAGTAAATCTACCTTCCATATTCTTATAGATTTTTCTTGTCATGTTTCTCTGAGTTCTGTTGTTACATTCTTGTTATGACTTCTACATGTTGCCATGATTAAGCCTTTATCATTTGCAATACATGAAATCTGGCTAGGTCCTAATACCCAGGAGAAGCTAGCGTGATCTTTTGAAGTTGAAGGACTACACACTGTATATGCTAGGTACCCCTAATGCATGCTTCAGTTAGATTGAAACCTGTGATCTTCTGCAATTTAAAAAAAACAAAAAACAACAACAACAAAAAACCCCAAAACATACATATATATCATCTTCATATGCCCTGACATCTTTCATGTGCTATACTAGAGAGTCCAAGATGCCTTGATTGCTGCCACTCATCCCAAAAGATCAGACAGCTTTCACTTGACTGTCATTCAAGAATGGCATTCAGTACCTCGATTCCTTTCTGCAGAGGCGCTATCATGTCAGCCCTGCCCTACCTTTCTCATCCCAACCCACTGCTAGTATATATTCATGGAGAAAGGTACAGAAGGAATGTCATGCTCTCTCAGTTCCCAACAAGTCACTCTACTACATCAACTGTTTAAGAACTGGCACTTGATTTTTGTCCTTTCAGCAAATAGGTTTGCAAATGGTAAAAATATTCCTAAAATAATAAATATACACTCTCTTGCAAATAGCCTGGGACAAACTAAACCAATTTGAAATTATAGCTTGCCTTGAAACATTCAGAGAGAAGTCCATACCAGGTCAGAATAAAGAAAATGATCTTAACATCACCAGTTAAGGATCAGAAGTTTTGTTTTTTTTTACTGAGAAACCTAAAATGGATTTGAGAATTTTCTAAACATCACACACACACACACACACACACACACACACACACACACACACACACACCCCTATGTGCATATTATTTTAAACTGTAGGTTTTTCTCATTACATGGTTGTAATACATTCAGTTCTAGTAAATTCTTTTATCATCTTCATAAAATGATGTTAAAAAAATCCTTAATTTAGGTGGGATTTCTCTGGCTATTAGAATCAAACTTTTGTTCTTAAAGTGGGCAAAACCTGTATA
>NW_011888838.1:2579295-2593530 GCF_000151845.1 Pteropus vampyrus
TCATAAAATGATGTTAAAAAAATCCTTAATTTAGGTGGGATTTCTCTGGCTATTAGAATCAAACTTTTGTTCTTAAAGTGGGCAAAACCTGTATATAATATGTATTATGGAACAATGTCTCCAAGAAGTTTAATTCCACCTGGTGTCAATATATGAATACAGACCATGGTAATATTTGTATATTTTAAGCTAGATAACTGAATTATGACTGAAAGATAAGTTTTGTCCGTGAACAAAGTATATTTGTAAAATTATTAAAAATATTAGGAAAGGTAGATAGTTATCTAAATTTTCATCTCATTTTATGAATAATAAATATGTTGGAAGGATGAGATGGATCTTCATTAAGCCCTAACTGAACTTGGTTGAACACATGAAAGTCTTCACTATTGAGAGAACTGATCTGAGGAGTTAGGGCCAGTACCAGCACATAAAATACTCTCGTAAGTGATATTCTCTAAGCAACAATTGCCTCCTTTTCAGACCCTTTGATATTTGCTGTATTATAAACTCAACATGAGAACTACAGAAAAAAGACAGGAACCAATTAATCAAAAATAAATGTAAACAATTTATAAGTAACTTTTGATGTTGGAATATCTGAACTGCATCCTGAATACTATGTATACAACAGGATTTTCTTTATTTGTTAGAGTTTTCGTAGCTTTTAAACAGGAAACAAAATGTTAAAATTTAGAAAGAGAAAAGCCTAAGGAAAAAATTGTATAGTGTTCTGTTCTCCACATTATCAGATATTTTTCAGAAAAAAAATGACAGCCAAAACAATAAAATACATTTACCAAACCTCAACATTTCTTACACCGTAGACATCAACGTGGAGAAAATGATAAATAGGTAAAGCAGAAACAGATTAGAAGATAATATCTAAAAGGAAGTAGGCACACAAAAGAGTATTTTTGAAATATTGCATGACACTGTCACATTTTTTTTTATGAAAAATTTTTGTGCTCTGAGAACCTTTTATAAAATTTATCACATTTTTGTGATGGCAGCAGCAGAACAGCAATCGTATGATCACACTTTGACGGAATTCAGTAACATGCAGACAGCATTAACACAAGACCCTTGGTCTAAGGCAGGCAATTGTGATGTACCAGGCAATACTAATCAATCAAAATTTGAGTTCCCGTTATTTTGACAAGGCTTCCCAATATGAACCATCAAAAGCAGTTTAAAATAGTCCTACTGCCCTGTTTTTAATATAACAGGTACATACCTCAGCTGCCATCTTTTCTTTTATTGAAAAACTGACAAAGCATTACAAAATCTACCTTAAATATCTGAGGCCAACTATAAAACATCAAGATGTGTGGTAATAAATGCATCAGTGATAACGTGCTATGAAAGAAATATGCATAAAACTGTCAAAAGTAAAAAAAAAAAAATAGTTGAGGGGCAAGATTGAATTTAGAACAATAATTTTGTTAAGAAAGCAAGACATGTAATGCAAAGAAGTCTGGATTTGGCAGCCAGGAGACTTGACTTTTAGCCCCTTCCTTGGGAGCTAATACATGGGTAACTTAG
The DNA here is from genome assembly GCF_000151845.1 of Pteropus vampyrus. NCBI lineage: Eukaryota > Metazoa > Chordata > Mammalia > Chiroptera > Pteropodidae > Pteropus > Pteropus vampyrus. Next base: position 2,580,841 of record NW_011888838.1, read on the forward strand.
GCAAGTTGCTAAGTCTCCAAAGGCTTTGCTTTACACATTTAGAAAATAAGAGGCAGACTGGATGATTTTCAAGGTTCCTTCCAAAGCCAAAATCTGATGACTTTTTTAGTGATTTACAGTTATTAGAAAGAAGACAAGAAAATTCCAATTCTTGCTTAATAATTTTTAGATGAGAAAAAAATTATCTCCCTTTTTAACTTGCAGAAGTTGTAATAGGCCAAAATTTACTTCCCCCTGCCCCCATCTCATTCTCTCGCTCTCTCTGTATATATGTGTGTGTGTATTTATATATTTATATAACATATAACACAACATAAAGTTTGTGTTGGGGGGGCTTGGTTTTTCAAATTCAGTTCAAAGACATGCAATATTAGAGAAATATGTTCTTATCAGGATCTAAATTTGTGGATCTTAGCTGCCATAGAATTCTTAACATTAACCTTCATTCGAATTTGTTTGCATGCTGTAAAAATCAATTAAGCTGTATATGTCATTCCTATGTTGTATGGCATATCAATTTAAACTCCAGAGGAAACTCTGAATTCCTACACTGGAGTGATTTTAGATTTTAGATTTTTGAGCAAGAACTGCAGAAAATATTTCCTTATACTTTGTTAACCTCAGAATATATAACTCTTGTAGGAGCTATCCCATGTTTTGGGTTATTTCTGAAATCCAGGTACTTCCTAGACAATATTAAACATCAGCATACTCAAATAGTTTACAAATTAAACATGCTTATATCAAGTATATAAAAAATGCAAATTATCATTAATAAGAGGTAGAAATTCCCAAGTGAAATTATGTAGTAGTGGGTACACTAAATATAAAATCTCAGAATAAGTGACAATAAGATTAATTATAGTAAACAGAATAATACGTTCAAATTTTGCTCTTCTTCAAATCTTCAACTGTTCTAGTAACTGCTATCTTATGTATTCTTAAGAACAAAAACAAAATAAAAACAAACAAAAAACAAAAACAACCTTCAAGGAATAGCTTGCGTTAGTGAAAAATATGCTTTCTTAATCTTAATCTCTGAGAGAAATCATTCTTTCCCCTACTCTTTACTTGATTTGCATTGAAAATTCATGCAAAAGAAAAAAAAATGTTACTCTTAGCAAACCAAGAAAATGTAGAAAGCTTTGAAACATTAACATAAAATTTTATTTGTTCTTATCTAACCAAGTTTAAAGAAAACAAAACAAAACATGTTATCATCATATGTCCTACTCTCTTTTTTTATGACTCTGTCACTCTTACTAGAAGTAGCTTGCTAGGCTTGATTTCCTCTATTAATGAGATCTGTTCAAGATGTCATTTTCCCAATAACACTCTTGAAGAGCTTTTTGACTCAACAACCCCATGCTTCAAAATCTCAGAGTCGTAGTCCATTTGTACAAACATGTACCATCAAGTGACTTTATTCCCAATCAGCTCTCCTACTAGAAGTGTTTGTAGTCTCTGTTAAGGTACCATTCAGAGTAAAATAAAGGAAAATAAAGGAAAAACTGAAGTGAACATCCATTTCTTTTCATTTTATATACATTTAGAAGACCCTTCTTTCTGTAGAAAATACATAAGAGAAAACATGATTGAATGCTACCTGTATTTTGCATTTCACGTAAGGTTTTTTTTTATTATTATTATTTATGTTTTGCTTGCTTGCTTTATTTTTATTTATCATTATGGAAGTTTCTCCATGGGTCTCTGAGTTACTGTGTTTTGCTAGTTAAATCAATAAAACCCTTTATTTGCATTACAGTGTTGTCAATAATGAATGTTACAGCAAGAAGGAGCTCAGAGAAAATAATTAAGATGTGAACGTCTCAAGAAATTTTTGCAAACCAATTGTATATGTAATCTATTTATGTAAATAATAGGCTTACATTGTATGGCACTTTTCATCCAAAGAGATTACTAGGCATTTAACAACTATGACTACTATACTCATGAATGCATAGTGTGTTCTTTTCTTTCTCTGAATTTGTTTTCATAATGAAATGTTGGATTTAATAAAGTTTGGTATGGGTTATTTAGGCAATAAATATAAAAGTATGAATGATCCATTTGAGACAATGATATCACAGCAGAGTGGTTCAATGTGCATATCTCCAGAACTTTGGGATCTTCAAAGGTCATCAGTAGATTTAGGATTAAAAATAACTGCTTTTTCTCTGTTCTTTCTTATGTCTTATAACCATTATTTCACGTTATCTACTACCATTACCTCACCTTTTCTTTGCCTCACACAAAATTCTCTTCGTTGGACCTTTCTCAATCAGAAATATGAGAACTTCTATTCTGGATGGTTAATGTAGTTTTCTTCTCAACAAACTGCGGTCATTGCTGGTTATTTTGGGGGGCTCTTTTCCCTGTATTTATAGATTCAGCTTTTATAAGATCTCATTTTCGTCCTCCATCTTCCCTATTAGTAGTGGCCTATTCACTCATTTCCTTGTGAAAAAAAATAAATTCCTCAACATTAGCAAATACAAAAATTTACGTAGTGGCTGTATATTAAAACCAAGATGGATTTGTAATTAAAAATAATTTCAAGATGTGTCGTTGCTATGTAGACACAGATTAGTTGCAACTGAGATTGGAAGAAGAAATTGAAAATATGTGTGTTATTCAGCCAATGATTTGTTTAAGACAGTGGAAGAAAGCATTAATAACTGCTACTTATTTTAAAAGAATATCAAGATAAGAAGTTATTAAAATGTACCATGGAATAATCAGTAAATAAAGTGTGGAAGCTAATAGGACTCTAAAAAATTGACCCCAGTAGTATTTGAGTGTGAGCATTATCAGGGTGAGAGTGTGCAGTTATTCAGAGGACTGACTGTGTTCCAGGCATTGTGGATACAAAAAGGAACAAGGCATCGTTTTTGCTTTTGATTAATTGGTGTGTTTGACTTTATATAGCTGATCGCAATGATCAAGAAAAAGAAGAAAAGCTTTTTATGGTTTGCAGTCACACAGAATAAAAGCTTATTACTGAGGATTAGACAAAGAGAGGTAAATAGTTTTATTATTTTTTCTGGCTAATTTATAGTTTGTGACTTTAAATATATTTTGATAGTAAGGCAGGCATATCTTTAATCCTAAACTTGGAAACTTCTCTAAAGCAGAATAATAAACAAAATTCTCTCAGGGCAGGTACTTGCCTATTTTATACCTTTCTGGCTTTAAAAATTAATTGTCTCTTAAAACATGACATTGGATATATCTTCTACTGGAGAGATTGAAAAGGATGATTTAAGGATAACTTGAAATCACAAAGGGCTTCACAATTTAATTCTCCCTTACAATAGCTTTTCTGCATAGAAAAAAATAGTGTCATCCTAAAAATGGCAGTTAAAATTGAGATGTACTTAGAGTTAATAAGTTAACACAGAAAAAAAATCAGGATTAATTGGCTGTGGCCTGATGTTAAAACCTCTTCTCCCCTGTTAAGATAATACCCTTCAGAGTTATGACTTTCTCAGGACATATAATCTTTTGTATCCTTCTCACCATGGTTAGCAACATTATTTTCATCAATATTTTCATTGTTATTATGACACTAGTCACATTAGCATTTTATACTGAAATATTCTTAATAACACTCTTTAGATACTGAAAGTAAAGTACAACCCTTGAGTTGTCTTTCAGAATTTTAACTAGGGAAGCAGTAAGTAAATGGCTCCTTGTTGAACTCCACACTTTATTTCCTTCCTTTTCTTAAAAAATTTTTCTTAGCTCTAACTATAGATTTATTTTCTTATATTGTTTTGTACAAGTGACGTTAGGAATTGTCCTGAGTTCAAGCACTATGTTATTTAGCTCAATCCTTTTAGTTAAAGTCTAGTAAAAAATGATGTTTTTATATGAAAGCCTTATTGTATAATTTTGTTGTCCTAGCTTTTTTCTTTTCTCTTATGTTTTTTGAACTATAAGGTTCAAGTAATTTGAAAAGGGGCTCTTTCATTTATTCTGACTTTCAGAATTTTGTATATGCTTACTAGGAAGAATTAGGACAAAGGATTTCATTGTTCATTATACAGACAAAACCTAAAAAGGACAATGCTGTTTATATTTCAAACAGATCAGTAGTGATGATGTTGAACTTCAACTAAACATTATGATCCTGGAATAGTGAAGGTTAAAGAAATCTCCCACCCTTCTGTATACCTGAAAAGGCAGAACCATTCCACTCCTACATGACTAAGAGAAGACTCCCCGATGTCTCCTGATTTACCTATGACAAGGCCAGACACAGACCTTCCAATTTCCATTTTGTTTGCCTTCTAAACGATTAGCTGAACTGTTTGTCTAGCTGATCAATCTGAACAAAATGCTTGTTCATCAAACTTTGGTTAAGTTGCTCTCCTTCCCCCAGGCCCCTAAACATACCCTCAGCCTGAACCCGCACGCCTCCTTAAAAAGCGTCTCCCAAGCTATTCTAGAGACCTCAGTATAAAAAATTTCCTGATCTACTATCTATTATCTTCTCATTCTATTTCTCTACCTATTTCATCCTTATTTACTCATTACAAAGAAAAACTCTTTCTGCCTGAAGTTTGAAACACTTGTAGATCTCATGGTCAAAGCTTTCTTTCTATACAAAACTCCCCTCCTTCCATTATGATAGTCCTTTTTTTCTTTCTGGCAATATTTTTTCCTAATAAAGTCTTTCTTTACCAATGTCCAGAGTTGTTTTTATTTGACATCTATATTTATTAGTTAATGTCTATATTTATTAGTTAATGATAGCATATTTAGCTCATCCCTTAAATATGGTAGATTAAATAAGGTAACATACATACATACACATATATATATATATAATTATTAGAAGATTTACATAATTTATTGTGCCAATTATCAACTTATATCTTTTGGCTCCAATCTACCTTTTTTTTTTTTCTCTTGCTCTGTGATACTGGAGCTGGGCTCTATAAAACTACTTTGCCAGCTGGCAGAATGTTAAGATTTATCAATAGAGGACACTGGAGTGACTCCACAAGGTGATAGCAGTAGGAAAACACTTTCTTTCCAGTTTAAAGGTCTCCATTTTTATTATTGAGCCTGGGACTCCAGCGGCTTGGATAGACAGTCTCTAGCTGTCCATCAGGCCATGTTCTCCCCACCAACAGCCCTTCTGGAGGTACCAGTCTGCCCACACCTCTAAAGCTGGTTGCTTCTATAAACTATTGTTAGCCCAAGTCCTCTGACAAGTTTCTTCACTGCTGGCAGGCTGTGCATCCCTGTCACAGCTATATTGTCTTTGCAAAAGTCTGCACCTCGGTTGTTGGCAAGGCTGTGTTATCTCCCAGTTCTTCCTCATCATTGTTATTCCTCAGCCTAGGGATAGTAGCTGCTCTTTTGCACTCACTGCTTCCAGATCCCCTTAAAGTCAACATTTATTACTTTTATAGTTAACCACATTTTACTGGTTAATGATTCTTTATATTAAATTTTTTTTTATCAAATAATCAGTGTAGTTTCTGTCTCCTAACTGCCCTGACTGATATAATGAGTTAGTAATAAATTTTTCTATAAGTATTCTTGTCTTCACTTTTTAATATGATGGACTTTAGTCTAAACCATTCCTCCAAGCTTATCCATCTCACAAAATATATCTTCCTTAATAAATCATAAACCCAACTCTTCAATCTAGAATCTGGGAGTCGTCCTGACACTTCTCTCCTCCTAAATTCAGTTCACCATCAAATCCTATACATTCTACCTCCAAATGTATCCCAATTTGCCATCCTACATTATTAATAGGTTCTTAAGTGGTTCATTTCTGGTATTGTTTCTCAAATAGCTTACTCAATGCAGGCAGACTGAACTTTTAGAATACAAATTAGATCATGTTATTTACCCGATTAAAACATTTCAATGGTTTATTATTACACTTAGGATCAAATTAAAATTCACTAATATAGCCTGTAGGCCACTATCATGATCTGACTACTGACTACCTCTTCTCTTATACTATACTTACACTACCCTGTCCTGTTTCTTTCTTTTTTTGTATAAAAAATAATATTTTTAATTTCAGAGAAAATTATAATATTGTCTTTTGGAGGCATTTAAAATGTCACTGAAGTTCACCAGCATATTTCCAACAACATACATAATTCAAACTAAATAACAGTAGACAGCTCACTTGTATGGTGAAAATGACAAAACTATATGATGACTACTGTCTTGCTTTCAACGATTGTTAAACACCATTTATTGTAAGACACAATAGAATGGTGAAGAATAATAAAATGTGAAGAAAAATTGTTTTAAAGTGATAAAATACTATATATAATTGTCTGTGTTATTATTTATTTAATGTCTGCCTCTAAGATAGACTGAAAGCCATGTGGCTTTTGTGAACTATTATATTTCTAACACCTACTGTACTTTCTGGCATTTAGGTTATGTTTCATAAGTATCAATTACATAAATACAGTCAGTATTTCTAAGTATTTAGTGATAAGATTCAAGATAGTTTTTTTTGTTTGTTTTTGTTTGTTTGTTTGTTTTTTAGCTCCTGCAAAGGGAGAGGAAATCGTGGCTATGTGTTCATCTCTGCCTCTGTGGCTGACCTGGAATAACAGAGGTAACCTAAGTAGGTACCATCAGCTGAGGATTAGAGAACCAAGAAAAGGGAGTCTTTTAGTCTCACTGAAGCTTACCTCAAAGGAAGCAATATACAGGCTTTAGGCTTTGAATATACTGGTTGTTGGGAGACCTTTTTCTCTCTGTATTTTCTCAGCAAAGTCTACAAGCTGTGACTTTAAACCTGAAAGACAAACTCTGGATCTCATGGGTTACACAGCATTAGAGCATGAGATATTTACCTTATAATTTTAGTGTTGAACATACTTGGTATATTAAATCTGTAGCCAAAATTTTTGTTCCATTTAATCTTGTCATTCTCTGTATTCGGCACCAAAGACGAAACACTATAGTTCGATAACTTACTGCATTTATGGGGCCTGTTGATCATTTGGGGGCTACTCTCACATCTCCTCTCACACATGGTTTCAAATCATGTCTGATTTATTAATTACATAAGCCCTGGTCATGGATATTTACTTCAGGACCAGTCAGCATAATAAACCACAGAGGAGTCATGCATATTTATTGATGAATAGATAAAAAGCGAGTGCTCTATTTCATTGGAAATACTGCTTCCATTTGAAAGGGTAGAAGAACTTTGAATGAGATTCCTCCACATTCCAAGGTCAAAGTCAGTAAGAAAAGCTTGCATGTGCTGTGCTTTATTGTGAAGACTCTGTGTGCTCCAAAAAACTATAAGAATTTGGAATGTCAGAGAAATGTGAAGATTTTGGATGAAAGAAGCTTGGAAAATTATTTTAACTCTGGAAACTGCAGCAAGCACACTGGGGAAGTATCAAGGAGTATAGGAGGGACATACATAAAAAAGACGCAAGGTCATTGAAGCCAAACTAGATCTATATGACAGGCTAAAAATATAGATTCATTTATTCATTTAAAAAATGCTTTCTTAAGCACTTGCAATACCTCACAGGAAAAAAAAAAAAAAAGACAAAAATCCCTGCCCTTTATAAAGCTCATGTTCTAGCAGATATACTGAGAACTTACTGCTTCTAAAATGGTATTATAAGGGCAGCAGTATGTGAATTATTACTTGGTTGACTTCAGTCAGAGAAACTTAACAGGAAAGAAACATAATCTCATAGAATAACCTGGAGTGATGCCCCGGAAAAAGCCTAGATCCAAAGACTTATCGAGAGGTTCCTCATTAAACTGTAGACATGAAATCAATAATTAAAGCACCTGGGCTAATCATTCACTGAGGAATAGGACACATTAAAATGATAAGAAAAAAAAATGAAATAGAGTCAAAAGGAGCTTGAGAAGATAATATTGACATATTAATTTTAGATTCATTTCAATATGACAACATTCTTAACACACCACAGAAATATATGTAGTTAGGACTTGAAGGAAAGACATAGGGAACATAAACTATACTAAAGGGAAATTGAGCAGGATATTAACAGATGAAGTCTAATCCTGGGTTAATTGAGCATCTAATACTAACAATAATTTTAAAAAATTAATATCTTGATCTAAAAGCAAAGAGATAATTAAAAAATAACTTAGGAGAGAAGAAAAGGGACAATTTAAGAAGAAAATTAAAATCTGCTGAGCCTGCCTAAAAGAAGAAACAACAGAGGAAGATAGAACACTCAGGAATATCCCATTAAAGTAGAAAAAAGAATTGGCAAAACAATGTTTCTGCTGCTGTTAAAGTACTAGAAGTTATTCAAGGTATGGAAAATAAAACAATTGTCAAAAAGACAATTTTTGAGGTAGGTTTATGTTCCTCTTCAGAATTTCAAGTTACATATTTCAGAAAGATCAATTATACTTTTGAGGCAAGATTCTGCTGAGGAAAAATTTCCAGCTGGGTAAAAATATAGTGAGGAGAAACTTTTCTTTAGCAGGCAGGTTTCACAGGGCTAAGCTATTTGAAGAGAAAGCAATAGTAAGTGGGTTAAAATGACAGATGGGAAAGCAAGAAACTTATCATGTAAGACTCCTGGATTATGGGCATCACTACTGCAGACTTCCACATTTTGTATGAAAATGCGTGATCACAAATGTTATTTTCCAGGAAAGAGGGCACAAAGGATAGGATGATGCTATCCCACCTTCCTTCCTCACCTCCTGTTTTAGAGTAAACATGGTGACAAAAATACTTGTTCTATTGATATTAAAGACTTAAAGACTGTTAGTGCCATCATTCTGCACTGGCTAATCTATACCCTTCTGAAGTGAAACCAAGAAGATTTTTTCTTTATTATAATATTTCAGTAGTCTGAACCTTCTTTCAATAATGAAAACTTTGTCAACTTTAGTACGGATAACACTAAGAATGTAATATCATTTATAGATATTTGAAAATTTCTTGTATTTTGTAAATTTGGTGGGTGTAGGGCTGGGATAGCAATGACATGTACTTGTAGTTATTAAAGATATTTTGGAATCAACGGTACATGCATACAATAATAGTAATTTTATTGATCATTGTTAGTACGTGCAAGGCATTGTTGTTGTAAGGTCTTTATTTTTAATCTAAAATATAAATAGATGTAGGCTTCAATGAATTCAACTTTAAAGCCCCAAATGTTTTTTTTTTTTTTTTCTCATTCCTGGGAAAACCAGTTGAGAGAATAATTGCCTGGGTTTCCATGAGACCCCTCTGATGGAAGGCAAACAGAGTAAGAAATTGAGAATGGTAATTGTGGAATTTATTTCTTGAAATTTTAGTAATTTTAAAGTGAAATTAAGTTTTGAACTTTAATTTCTTTCTGGACTTTGGTAAATGGGAGACAAATTAATAGTATTTAAATGACAGACATTTAAAGATTTGTGTTCTTCGAGGTCATCATTGAGCTGATTACCAAATTTCTAGTAAGTTATACCAGTCTTTGTGACAAGATATATTTAGGGCAAGAATCATTCTATGAAGCTATTTTATTTTATTTTATTTTACTTTATTTGGCTATGGGTGTATTGTGTACTTGAAATTAATTTTGCCTAATATTTTGACTTAATCTTATATTTTCTTGAGGCAAAAGCTAAACCTATATCCAATAGTCCAAGGATGATATTTAAAAAATGCATGTATTTGGTATGGGGCAATTATGTTAGGAAGTGAGATCAGGACTAGTCTGAGAGAATTAATGGTCTCCTTCATCCAGGGGCACAGCCACAGCCCAGATTTTAATTATTAAGTTTTAATTGTTAAGACCTACAGGTTAAAATAATAAAATCTGGGGAGTGATAGAGTGTAATTTATTTCCCTATAAATCTAATTCCTGAAGAAATCATTTATTCCCATCCCCAGGAGAGAACAGAATTGTGAAGTTAACTTTTGCTTTTCTTCCAGCTTCCCAACTCTTTCCTTTACTAATTGCCCAAAATAATTTAGGGGAAGACAAATTGACCACCATGATGATTTTTTGTTGAGAATTGAGTTTCATTTACTAGTGCATTGGCAATTTTGGTGTATCATGTCATGGTATTGTAAGTTTTTATGGATCACTACTTATTTTAGTTTATTTTAAAATTTCTCTCTCTCTTTTTTTTTTTTTTTTACTTTTCTAATCAATTTTCAGTCAATTATACATACATATATATATATTACTATTTACAACATGAAAACTTCGGCCAATTTTAATGCCAAACAGTAGGACATCAGTTGGAAAACTCAAAATATTTATCACTACTATACTGGGTACAGTAAATTTAAAAATATTGTTTTGGGTGGAACACTTTAAAAGTCCCACAATTGATAGAGTGCTTCAATAAAATATGATAATGTACCCAAAATAAATAAAATGTACTTAAACATAGAATAGCATTTTGAAATTTAAAAAACAAAGTTTTGCAAGTGATAGTTTTGGATACATGACAGTATTTGGGTGCATGTGATTTTTCTATGACTTTTTCACTTATTTATGTCTTAATTATTCTCTACTAAGTCTTGCATGTGTGATAAGGAAAACCTATAATTAATCTAAAAATAAAATTTACTATAAAGAAAAAATAAATGTGTTTAGGGGAATCTAGGTAATTTATACTTAAAAATTATAAACCAATTATTTCCCTTCTGCTGGTTTGGCTGTGTTTTAATTTTATGTTTAGGTGTGAAAAGCATTTAGTTTGTTCCAATTAATTTCCTCTTGCTGGACATTTAATTTTATACCTCAATTAAACCCATATTATTGGATATTGAAGTTGTGCCAAATTATTTTCAGTTAACTTAGGGGGCAGTTGCAATGCATAACTTTTTAAACGAAACTAAAATTTTTAAATGAATTGGAATATAATTAAATATAGCTTAAATATCTATGTGTATATCTTAACTCTGCAGAATGCAATTTTACTTTTTGGTATTTTGATCCCATTTTAGATGTTATATCTTAGAGTCAACAATAATAAATATCGATTATAGTAATAACCATATTTGTCACCAAATCAATTGACTTTTCCTAAAAAAAACCTGTTTTCTCTAAGATTTAACCCTGTTGAAATCTAGTAGCTCTCTTCACTACTTTGATATAGTCTCACTACTTTGATATAGTCCTACAATATTAAGCTTATTCTTCAATATCTTTACAATATCTTCTTCAATTTTATTTTCTTCTGCTGTATCCACCACCTTAATTTACCTTCTCTTCATTCTCTCTTTTTTCTCTTTTCCACCTGCTTTTTCCTTCTTTACTTTGTTCTCCTTATTATCTACCTTTTCATTTTTACTTTCTCTTCTTTTTCCTTGATTATCTTTTTTCCTTTTTCAATTTCTGCCCTTATTCTCTCCCTTTTCCCCTTGCTTTTTCTCCCCCATTCTAAATTAAGTAATCCTTTAATTCCTAATTTTAATTGTTTTTAATTTCCTCCACACTGGTGAATTTTAAAGTGTCATTCAAAGACGTCTGGGGGTCTCTCTTCTCTAACTACAGATTTATGTAAGGTCATATTTTCTGCATATACTTTGACCAAAACAACGTATCATAATAGGTTTCACGCCTACCAGATGTCCAATGTAATCCTTAAAATCTATAAATGTTTTATCTCTAGTGGATAACAGAATTGCAGGTGTGATTAATTTAATAATCTTGGAAAGTGAGGTACTCAGGTGGCTCCAATGTAGTCACAAGTATCATTGGAGGCAGCAGGGTCAGAGTCAAAGATGTGAGGATGGAATCATAGGCCAAAGTGGTTTGGCCAAGAGCTGAGGACTGTTGACCAACAGAACAATAAGTTAATATGATTTTATTGTTTTAAGCCACTAAGTCTGTAGTAATTTGTTATAATAGCAACAGGAAACTTACATAGGAGCTGTGTCAGGATGGCTATGCTAGGCTGGTGGTTGAGGAGCTTGAAAGATTGTAAATTCCCACCCTCAGAGACTAAGATTTTTTTCAGATATGAAGTGGGAATTGGAAATAATAATAATAGTTGATTATTATTATTATTTTATTTTTTTGCCTCAGTAATTTGAGATGCCACCTTTATCATATATCTAATTTTCATATTTTCTTGAATCTTTTTCTGGGCTTTCCATTCAATCACACTAGTATATTTTCTATTTGTACTTCAGTACCATCTTGTTTTAATTATAGAAGTCTTATAGTACACTTTAGTTTCTGGTAGGGCTAGTCACCTCTTCTACTTTTTTCTTTTAGTAATTTTTTTTTGCTAGTTTTGCATGATTTTCTTTCCATATGAACTTTAGGACAAACTTTTAACTTTATAAATTATTGTTAATAAATTCCTAGTTGACTCTGAGAATTAGAAAGGTTTAGGAACTGCCGCTGGCCAAGAGCACAGATGGGAATTTAAAGGGTGGATGTATTTTACTGTTTAGAGAAAGGTGGCCTGGACCTGTGGCAATTGCAAATTCAAAATATCAGTAAACAATTATTTGTAATCCACATGATGATAATGTTTTTAAAATTCATTCTAGGAATATTGTTTTAGGAAGTTTCTTAATTTTTCCATTTGTCCGAGAATATTCGCCAAGGGGCACATGCGGCTGGAAACAAATGACATCATTCTATTTATAGCATTCTATTTTTAGTAGTGACATTTCCATTAACAAAATACAGTAATTCTCACTGAAAATGTCAAATCCTGGAAAAC
>NW_011888838.1:2595795-2616725 GCF_000151845.1 Pteropus vampyrus
ATTTAATAATCTTGGAAAGTGAGGTACTCAGGTGGCTCCAATGTAGTCACAAGTATCATTGGAGGCAGCAGGGTCAGAGTCAAAGATGTGAGGATGGAATCATAGGCCAAAGTGGTTTGGCCAAGAGCTGAGGACTGTTGACCAACAGAACAATAAGTTAATATGATTTTATTGTTTTAAGCCACTAAGTTTGTAGTAATTTGTTATAATAGCAACAGGAAACTTACATAGGAGCTGTGTCAGGATGGCTATGCTAGGCTGGTGGTTGAGGAGCTTGAAAGATTGTAAATTCCCACCCTCAGAGACTAAGATTTTTTTCAGATATGAAGTGGGAATTGGAAATAATAATAATAGTTGATTATTATTATTATTTTATTTTTTTGCCTCAGTAATTTGAGATGCCACCTTTATCATATATCTAATTTTCATATTTTCTTGAATCTTTTTCTGGGCTTTCCATTCAATCACACTAGTATATTTTCTATTTGTACTTCAGTACCATCTTGTTTTAATTATAGAAGTCTTATAGTACACTTTAGTTTCTGGTAGGGCTAGTCACCTCTTCTACTTTTTTCTTTTAGTAATTTTTTTTTGCTAGTTTTGCATGATTTTCTTTCCATATGAACTTTAGGACAAACTTTTAACTTTATAAATTATTGTTAATAAATTCCTAGTTGACTCTGAGAATTAGAAAGGTTTAAGAACTGCCGCTGGCCAAGAGCACAGATGGGAATTTAAAGGGTGGATGTATTTTACTGTTTAGAGAAAGGTGGCCTGGACCTGTGGCAATTGCAAATTCAAAATATCAGTAAACAATTATTTGTAATCCACATGATGATAATGTTTTTAAAATTCATTCTAGGAATATTGTTTTAGGAAGTTTCTTAATTTTTCCATTTGTCCGAGAATATTCGCCAAGGGGCACATGCGGCTGGAAACAAATGACATCATTCTATTTATAGCATTCTATTTTTAGTAGTGACATTTCCATTAACAAAATACAGTAATTCTCACTGAAAATGTCAAATCCTGGAAAACGTAGCATTCCTACGCACTGATGTTGTATTAACACTGGCAGCGAGCTGCACCTTTTTTCTCAAACGGGAAAAGTGTTAACCTTAATAACCTATACTGAAATTGAGCAAACATAGTTGTAATTATTGACCAGCTTGGTATGTGAGAAAAAGGTGAAAGTTAATCCTTTTCAGTATACTATTCGGGGTAATTTTCCATAACCACAATCTTTCTTTTTCTTTACTTCCTTAATTTTTAAATGACTATTGATTCATAATGATAAGTTGAAAATGTTAGTTTATTTAGCTTACATGGGTGAGGAAACCATAGCAGATGTAAAGTCATTTTTAAAAAGCATGATCTTTGTGGTTAAAAGGAATGCAACCCATTTAAAGTAAATCTCATGCTCAAAATTCTCCAATGGCTTCCCATCACATTCAGAAAAATTCCAAATTTCTCTGCATGATCTGGACCCTGGCTACTACTCTGATCACATCCCCCATAACTTTCCTGCCTTTGCCACTTTCCACCGATCTCAAAGGTCTCCTTGCCTTCCTCCAATATATTGGTCATGAAATGACATTGCATTTGCTTTTCCTTCTACCTGTATCTACAAGGTTCCTTTTTCATTTATATCTCTGCTCAAATATTAATTTCTCACATAAACTGTCATTTTTATTTTTCGAGTGCTGTGTAGCAAATGGATGGTAGAAAGCCAAGTGTTGAGAAAGGGAGACCAGTTGTGAGACTTTTACAGGTAGTTCAGGCAGGATATTGTGACAGTTTCTCGTAGTCAGATACATATACTGATAGTGAGTGTAAATTGATGTTGCCAATTTGGAAAACTTGGCAATATTTACTAAAACTAAATATATACATATCATATGACCCTGCTGTTCCATTTCAAATTACCTAATCAAGAGCAATGAATGTATTTGAACATCAAAAGCTATGTACAAAAACGTCAGCAGCTTTATTCATAAGTGCTTTCAAAATGGAAACGACCCAACAGTCCATCAGTGGAAAGAATAAATTATGGTATATTTTCAACAGAAAATTTTAGAATATAATTGCATTTCATTTTTTCATTTAGGAATGAAATAAAAAAGTGAAATACAATAACACATACCAACATAGATGAATTTTTAAACATAATGTTGAGTGAGAAGAGCTAGTTATAAGTATCCATGTTGTATGATTCCAGTTATATTAAGTTAAAGAACAAGCAAACTATAATTTGTAATTATAGAATAGGCATTACCTTTGGAAGCCTATTAACTGGGTAGGGCATGAGGAAGCCTGCCAAGGTGGTGGGAATGTTCTATATCTTCATTTAAATATATTTATATATATTTACACAAAATTTCTATAAATTTATGTTTTATATAGAATTCAATTTATATAAATTTATATATAATTTGTACACATGTAGAAATTATTCATACTGTAAACTTAAGATTTTTGTACTTTATCACATATAAATGACAACTCATTTTAACAAGAAAATTAAAAAAAACATTATTTTGGTTTGAATCAGTGTGACTGGTGAGAGATGATGCAGTTCAGGATATATTTTGGAGAGCAGTAAAGGATATTCAAAGACTTTGTCATCTTTGCTTGTAATAAATACGTATAGCTGTTAAACACACACATATATGAAAACAGAATGTATAAAGTATTACAAATTGTTATAAATAAAATTTTACATATGTTAAAGAGAAAAAGGAATAAGTATAGTCATCACCCAAATGGCTGTTATCTGATGTATAATTGGCAAATGAGTTTACTAACAATAGAATTGAGTAAATAATAATACTCAGCTGTTAGGCTAGTTTTAAGAATAAAAGTAGTCTCTATAGGAAAAATGTTTAATACAACTTTTTTCCCAGTGAAGGACTAGTCTATATCTGTTCTGTCTGATGTGGTAGCCACAGATGCACGTGTCTATCAAACATTGGAATGTGGCTAGAGGAACTAAAAAGTTTAATTTTAAATTTTATTTAACTTAAATTTTAGTATAAATAACCACATATGGCTAGTGAATGTTAGACATACTATTATTATTACTACCTGAATAAATATCCGATTTAGAATTCTTTGTTAAAAATGATAGTGCAATATCTAAGATATGTGGAGTACATTTGTCTATACAGGTAACGAACTACTTTTCTTTGGCCAATCACTAGCTGAGCACTCAACGGATACACTTGCTTGAACCCTTTACTTAGCTATTTACAAGAGCTATTAACTACTTTCTCAGAATGAACTATTTGTACTCCCTGATTTCCTGTAACAATGTTTTTCTCAAACAACCTATACCAGCCTGTTCTCTAGTAACAAGCAAAGATGCAAATGAATTCTATAGATTCATATTATTTGCTCTGTTTGAGTTCATTAGAAATACAAGTGAATTGCATATCACCAGCTGCCTATTGCTATTTAATCTACTCTAGTTACTCTAATAGTCTCATATGCCTTATATGAAAGAACATAAAACCAAAATCTTGATCCTCTATATATTTTCTAGGTTCCTGAAGACTCTCAATTTCCAAAGCTTTGTTTATGACTTCTTTTTTTTATTATATAAGTTCTCTTATTATAAATATCTTATAAAGACTAGATGTTCAGTGCTGTTTCTTTATTCCTTATAAAGTATTTCTGAATCATTCCATGAGTATGTGACTTTTGATGCCAAACTGAAAAACAAAAAGCAAGCCCAAAATTTCCAGCTATTTGAAATATAGGAATACTTTTTAAATAGAGCAATAACAGGGTGTAATGAGAAGCTTTTTGAAGTTGCATATATATTTAGAGATAAGATAAAAAATCTTACTTTTTTATTATAGCAAATTTGAAACATATGTAATATTAAAGAGAATAGTAAAAAGAACATGAACTACCTGTCATTCACTTTCAACAATTATCAAGACACATCCAATCTTGTTTCATCTTTAGCCCCATCCATTGTCTTCTATATGATTATTTTGAAGCAAATCTCAGACATATAAGCTCATCTGTAACTATTTCAGCATGATCTTTAAAATATAAGATCTCTTTAAAAATCACAATGACAAAGAAATTATCACATCTAAATAATTGAAAATAATTACTATCAAATATCCAGTTAGTATTCACATTTCTATTATTTTAGAACATACCATTTGTCTGTTTAAATCAAGACTGAAAAAAACTCCATGCACACATATATTTGGTTGATGTTTCTTGAGTCTCTTTGATTTTTAATTTTTAATTTTTTTCTTAGAATTTTTCTGTTAAAGAGACCAGATGCTTGTACTGTAGAATTACCTGCAGCCTAGATTTTGCAGATTTTGGAATATGAATTATACTTTCAATAATAGTGCTATGTTTTACTCAACAAATATGCTATAGATAGACTTTTGATTGTTTTGCACTCTCTATATTTTGATAATGTAGTTATAAGTAGCTTTGTGGTTACTTGGTTTGCATTTTTGCCAGTCTGTATTTTGGATAGTAGGACCACAGGGTACTGCATATGTATTTTTGCTAAACATTCCCAAATTCTCTGCCATTAGGGTTATTCCATTTGGCATTTCCACCAGCAATGTTCTAGGATTCTTGTTTTCCCCACAATTTTGCCAACAGATTGTCAAGCTTTTGGATTTTTGCCTAATAGTTAAGAAATGTCATCTCAGTAGAGCTTTCCTTTGCATTTATCTTATTATAAATTTGTTTAAACATACAGATGAGATAACTTTATGCTGTCGGGGAATTAAGTAATGATGTTTGTATGATGAAAAACTTTATAAATAATCAGTGACTAGCCTGAAAAGTTACTTTTATAGCCCTGGTTGATTGGGATAATAAACGTTAAAATGATTTTGATAAACAAAATATTATAGAAGTAACATTAATTTAATGTAAACATTTCAATTTAATCAGTTGTGGTATATCTAAAAATATTTTGTAGAAAGATTTTCATCTGATAATTATAAATGGAAAATTTGGTAGATGTGCTCTTACAATTTGTCAAATATTTTTATGTTTTGAAAAAAGTAAAATTTAGATTTTTTTTGGATATTTTAATACAGCTTGTGGCCTCTTTAAATCAATTTAGCAAATCTGTAAATTATCTGTTAATGGTGGATGACTTTAAAATCTAGGATGCCAGAAAGCAAGGTATTTCTCCCTTTTCTCTCATATCAGTGATAAAAGATTAAATAAGCAAAATGGAATACTTAATATACACAATAGACCTGAGATTTAAGAGAGCAGACACAGGAGGGGAAACTGAGAAGTTAAAAGCTCTCTTTTTCAAAAAGAATACTTTTTTGGTATTTCTTTGTATATCTGAAAGATTTTTTGTTTTATAATGTTACTCTTTTGAATTTACCTTTGTCTCTTACTCTTTCCTTTTTCATGTATATATAGCAATGATAAACTGGATTTTACCTCCATTTAAAAGATCCCATGAAAACCTGGAACTTGGGTGAGATCTAATGAAAATCAGGTACAGAACTGACAATTTAGGAACATTTTGTTCAAGTATGTTATAAGAAATACACACTCTTTCTTTACTTTCAGAGTAGTAGATCTCAGAGCCTGGGTTTTGTCTAGGAGAAAGGAGTCAAGGCTATTGCTTGACCTACTTTGATTTAGACAGCTCAGTGGGTCAGAAAGAATCCTTGAAGATCACAAGGCTAAGATATTACATGCCACTCTGTGGTTGAAGAAATAATATTCCCTGAGGACTTAAAAAGGTATCAGGTTTCTGGTTTAGTCTTTGGGTTTCCCAACCATTGTTTTTCAACAGAAGCAAAATTAATGTCTTCCATGAACCTATTACATGGTAGGTTGTGAACCAACTTCTGAGTATATAAAATGATAAATCTTCTGTACTGAAAAAGGTTGTGATCTACTCAAAGAGGCACCAGACCACAGTGGTTAAATGTAAGAATTCTGGAGAGAGATCCTTAAATCTGGGTGACTTTCAGGCAAGTTATTTAATCTCACTGTAACTTAGTTATTTCATCCGAAAATTGTTAATATTAACTGACAATATTTGTAAAATGCTTGAAAGAGCACTTCACACTAGCAAATACTTAATATTAGTCAGGATTATAGTTATTTAAAATAGATTCCATCTTTGATTTGCCCCTGTATTAATAAATGCATCTTCTCTTCATTTTTCTAAGACCGGGTACAGAAAATCCTCCCTGATTATCCTGCTAAAGGTCTAGGAACATATACATTCCTTTTTTTTTTCTTGGTAAATGAAGATCATGTTTAGTGACATAAGCACTTTTCTAGCTATGCAACTTTTCTGTGTCATTAATTAGCTGCGCATCCAGAATAAATGATTTACTATCTGGAGGTCTTAGTTTACTCATTTACGTAATATGGAAGTTTCTCTTTAAACGCATCAAACCTGTAAAGTATCATCATTAATGCATAGCATTGGCATTAAAAAATGATTTATTATTAAGAAGCTATATGAAAAATTAGAAAAGTCTTCAAATATAGCCAATCATAATCCACCCACTGAAAATCTTGTAGTCAGTCACTGCTAAATCTTGGGTTTGGAGGAAATTTTAGTTCTCAAGTTTATAGTCCATTGAGCTTAAAGTTAATGGCATAGTATTTAAGATTAGGGCTGTATTTACAGAACTAGCAATTCTCTTTAGAAAACATACCCCAATTGGGTTTGCAACACATATTAATCAGATAATTTCATCTAAGACAGAAGAGGAAAAACTGTTCAAATCTACTGAGTTATCTAATACATTTGAATATATAGTGAGACAAATTATTTAGGCAATATAAAAAGAAAAAAAGGGAGCACTTATATATTGTACAATTATCAATGTATTTAAAATTATGCCATCATTGTACTGCTTCACCATGTATGAGAATATATGAATGCACACACACATATGCATGTATATGCACACACACATGCATACACATATGTATTTGCATACATGCGTGTGTGTGAATTCATATACATACATTTGATATACACACCTACATACACAGCATATATGGAGGGTAGAATGATGGTAATGGAGTGTGTGTGTATATACAACTTACGATGGTTTAATTTATGACTTTTCAACTTTATAATGATACAAAATCAATATGCATTCAGCAGAAACTGTATTTCAAATTTTGACCTTTTTTCAGGCTAGTGATATATGGTACTATACTCTTGGAATGCTGGGGAGTAGCAGCGAGCTGCAGCTCCCAGTCAACCAACCATTATGTGGGTAAACAACTGGTACTCTATGGTGAACTGTGTTGCCAGCATTTTTAGATATTGTGTTTTGTGTTTTTGCATCTCATTATAGCTACAAAATGCCCATCTCTGCCAGTGTGCTTTCAGCTGTGTACATTAATGATGAGTACCCATAGGACCATTCTGTTTTTCACTTTTAGTACAGTATTCAATAAATTACATGAGACATTCAACATTTTATTATAAAATAGGTTTTCTGTTAGATAATTTTGTCCAGCTTTAGGCTAATGTAATTTTCTGAATACAATTATAGTAAGGTAGTTTTGGTAAGTTAGGTATATAAATTGCATTTTTTGACTTATGATATTTTCAAGTTATGATAGGGTTTATCCAGATGTAACTCCATCATAAGTCGAAGAGCATCTGTCTATCTATCTAGCTATCTATTCTCATATAATATATATAAATATATATATATATAAATATATATATATATATATTCTTAGAGCATTAGAATAATTTCAAATGATTGCAGATTTCTGATTTATAGTAAGTAGTGGACTATATGTTATCATTCTGACCTTAAGTGATGTTTGAGACTTATAAAGAATAACTCAAACTAACATTTTAATTATAGTTACAAAAAACTCAAAATACATTAAGTGGTTTTTAGCATGTTATACTGAGGTAAAATATAAAGAGCACTTGACATTAATACTATCAAACACTGTTAAGCAAGATTAAAAATTAAAAATGTCTCTAGGAATTGGTTCTTATCTGTAAAAGGAGAATTTTCTCCTAGAGATTGTATGGTTTAAGGCATATAAGGCATATGAGTTGAGCATAAGAGCTCTTGAGATGAGTTGCCCAGCCCTAACTGGCTTTGCCATTTATCAATAGTGTGATCTTGGGCACTCTATTTCCTCAGCAGTCAAGTACATGTAAGGGGTGTAGGATAGTGTTTGGTACACTTAATGTGACCATAATTGAAATAGGATAAGTGAGATCCTTCTGGTTCTGTAATGCTACAAAATAGTAATCATCTCTGTTTAAGAGAAGATACCGAGGGCTTCTTTAGCCATATGATACTAAAGAATATGAGCTATTAATGAAATAAATACTTCAATTCTTTTGTTACATGTACATTTATAATATAAAAGAGTAGTTTATAAAACTTACCTTGGAGCTTGCAACAGTTAAAGGTGATTTGAGAGGAACTCTGTATTTCTCAGGGTTACCAAGAGAACCAAGTTGGGAAAGGGGAGATTATGAGGAGTTGGCTCATGTGATTATGTGAATTGAGGATTCTCGTAATCTACCATCTATAAGCTAGAGACCCAGGAAAGCCAGCAGTATAATTCAGTTTGAGTCTGAAAGTCTAAAAACCAGAGGAGCTAATGTTTATAAATTCCTGTTAAAGGTCAGGATGAGATGAGATGAGATGTCCTAGCTCGACAGTGACCCAGAAAAGGAAGGCAATTGCTCATCTCTCTACCTTTTGTTTTATTCAGGCTCTCAGTGGATTGGATGATACCTACCTGCATTGAGGAGGGCAATCTATTTTATTGAATCCACAGATTCAAATGTTAATCTCATCTAGAAACATTTTCATAGACACACCTAGAAATTACGTTTAATTAGGTACCCAATGGCCAGTCAAGTTAACACATACACAGGCAAGTATGGTAATAATCAGAGGAATTGTACCATTTTATATTTGTAATCTTGACAGATAAAATGAAGGATTCATATAAAAGTCTTTCATGATTTATGTACTATTTATGTAGCTTTGTACTGACTCTGGCTCAAAGAGAGAAACCAACTCTCTATTTGCTGAATTGCACAAGTGTTTGTTTAATTTGAACCCTATAAGGAGAATGAACTGAAGGAAACTGAAAAAGACTGGCCCTAAACCTAGGCATCAGTTAAACAATCTATTCAGGGAATGTACTTGATGGAAAAGAGAAGGCCAGAACTTAACTCATCTGGCTTCTGTCTCTCTTCTCCTCTGTAGAGAGTTAGAGATCATGCTTTATAAGTTGCTGAGGTATGGAGATAACACTTGACGGTTTTAATGGAACTGGTGGTTGTTTCTCTAGAATAATTCAGTTAAAGTTGCCCTATGTTGAACATCAATGAAACAAGTTATCTTTCTTCTTAGTTTCATTCTGTGTAGAGAATTAAATGGGAAAACATTACATTTCAGATCGTTTTTAAAAGACCAAATTTTTCTTGCCAATGTTTGAACATTGCAAAGAATTGTATAAGTAAAGATTATTCATTTAGACAGTGTTCTCATTTCCACAATAGCTCATTTCTAGTATTTAATTACATGATGTTCCAAATGATACCATATCATTCCAGTACAATAGGAAAGATTTCCCAATCACTGTTTTGAATATTTCATCTAATTAGAGAACAGATTTTTTAGATTGTGAGTATAATCTATGTTGTAGGATATGATTTCTACTTTATTATTTGGATGAAGAATATGGAAGAATGATCAAGAAAGAAATGTTTAAATAAACATTTAAAATAAAATCAAATGTTCAAATGTCCTTTTCAGTAATGTGAAACAAGTTATGTTAGAAAATTATTTTAAATTTTGTAATTTTACTAGTCTTTAAGGATTATATGAGTAAAACACGAACACCAAAAACTTACACTAGAGTAACAAAATTAGTGGGAAAATTAATATGACGGATTCCAGTAATTTATTTAAAAGCACTTTAGACCCAGAAATAGACCCACACAAATAGAGATTTTAATTTTTTTATAAAAATGTAAAAGCAATTCAATGGAGAAATGTTAGTTTTTTTCAACAAATGGTGCTGAGGTAATAAAACACTCATAGACAAACAAGACAAAACAAACAAACAAAAAACCTTGATCCACACTATATCTTGTTAGAAGACTAACTCAATTTGAATAACTCAAAACTATAAAACTTTGAGAAGGCAACATAAAAGAAAAACTAGGGCTTGATCAAGTGTTCTTAGACATGAAACTGAAAGCATGATCCATAAAAGGAAAAATCAATAATTTGGACTTCATTTTCTCTGAGAAAGATTCTGTTAAGAGCATTAAAAGACAAGCTGCAGACTGAGGCAATATTTGCAAACTATGTGTGACAAAAATTCATATCTAGAATATACAAAGACCTCTTAAAACTCAACAGTAAATAAACAAAAAACTCCCAATAACCATTCCGACTAGAAAATGGACAAAGAACACTAGGAAACATTTACTGAAAAGAATAAAGGGATGACAAATAAGTATATGAAATGTTCAACATTGCTTGTCATTAAGAACATAAAAATTTAAACCAAAGTGACATATCTCTATATACCGATTGGAAGAGCTAAAATAAAAAAATAGCCACAATACCAAATGCTGACTAGGAAGCAAGAAAATGGATCTCTCATACATTGCTGGTGGGAATTTAAAATCCTTATCTCAAGTGATATTCTAGAAGAGAGAAAACTCTTAAGATTATTTGAATTTTAGCTTAAAAATGAACTTTATGTCTTCTCCCTGATTTTACCACTATATTTCAGCACAATATTTTAGTTAGTGCATGCCTTGAGTTTAATTTCATATGAGTTAAACTTTCAAAAGTGTTATATATTACATTTATTAAATTATATATTTTACATATAAAATATGAGTTGAATCATCAGTATTTCCAAAAATTGTTTTAATATTACAAAAGTATACACTTTTAGTTAACTAAAAAACCCTGTAATAATAAATGTTAAGTATTTAGGCCTATGAATACTTACAATATTACCAATTACATAAACTTAATTTTAATTTGTATTCACTTAATTTCTATTCAAGATCATTCCTTAACTTTAAGGTCTTAGAATAATATTTTATTGAGTTAATAATTTAGTTTTAGGATACCTGGACAACGTCTAAGAAGAAAAAGATATAAAATATTGTTCATTAATCAGTGTTTATATCTATTCTTTTCTTTATTTTTATATACTATAGAATGTCTTAATAGTAAAGTATAGGCAATTACCTTTAAATAATTCACCCTAGAATTTATTACTATAATAGATTTGTGCTTATGAAAAAAATTTGATTTCTGTATGTTTTTTCTTGATTTGGAAAAACAGACTTGGTTACTTTGGATAAAGATAGTAAATTAACATAAGCTTTTTGATAATATTTGGTTTAAGAGCTATAGAAAAGTATCAATATATTATATTAGTTTGCCAACACAGCCATTACAAAGTACCACAGACTAGGGGGTTTAAGTAACACAAATTTATTTTCTCATAGTCCTGGAGGCTAGAAATCCAAGATCAAGGCATGAACATGGTAGGTTTCTTCAGAGACTTCTCTTCTTGGTTTGTAGGTGGCCATGTTCTCCCTGTGTCTGGACACAGCCTTACCTCTGAGTCTGTTTAAATTTCTTCTTATAAAACCCCTTGTCATGTTTGATTAGGGCCTACTCTAATAACCGATTTTAATTTAATTACCACTTTAAGGGCTCTACCTCCAATTACAGTCACATTTTGAAATATCAAGTGTTAAGTCTTTAACATATGAATTTTGGGAGCACACAATTCATCCCATAACACATATGCATATGTATATGTACATAAGACACATACACATACAATAATTAATATGGTTTAATTAATCCCTGATATCTCATTTTATGGGCTTTTTTGATTGGTGAAAGAATATGTGCTCTTGGTTTAAATTGGGCACTCTTAGCTCTTGGCCTACAAGAAAACTAAAAACTTTGATCATAATCTTTTCTTAGTATTTGCTACGTTACAGCACTCAAATATATGATCTCTAGGGTCTTAAATGCTATTATACAACCATTGCCTCCTAACAATCATATGCCAAAAAGAATAGGAAAACCTAAACTTTATAGAGATTAAAATTACCACCACCAGAAACTTGTTATGTGATCATGCTACACAAAGTGTTGATCAGACTTGGACTGATCATGTTCCTAGATGATACTGATGTCCAGCATAGATATAAGAATAATTACAAGAGAGGATAGAGAACTGTGGCTACCTATAATAGTGTGACACAACTCTTTGTCCCAGAAAGTTCTTTTCCAAGAAGGTAAAAGTATAAACCAAAAAAATAACTTTACTATTTACTTCAGGGAATTTCTGTAAACCAATTTATCTGGGCAAACAGTTTCCTCCACTTGGCAAACAGCTCTTCTGTTAGGATTATAGAATGATCACTAGAGCAAAGAGCTCACATGTCATATAAAATTTTTCTCCTCAAAATCCTCACCTTCCTGTGTCTACCAATTCTAAACTATTATGTCGCCAACTATGCTCAATACCAATCAATTTCTTGTTTTAAACCTTGAGCCTGATGTCCCCAAATTTTTAAGTATCCTTCCTTGGTCGCCCTCTTTTGAGATGCAATTAGTACTCTGTCAAAGTGATGTCTTCCCTTAAAATTTAAACTCTAGCAAGTGTAACTTTGCTTGAATGACAAATATTTTATGGTTTTTTGGGGGGTATGACAGTCAACACATTTTGCACCTAAACTATAAGTAACATGTTAAAGTTATTGAGAATAATCTGTTTGATATATTTACATGTGATTTTGAGAATTTTATTAGTTTCGTTCTCAAAATTAAAGTGTTGTCCAAATAAATTTAAACTAAGTTAAAAGCCTACAGTATATTTTGACATTTCAATACTTAATCCATTTTATTATTTGATCGATTAACCTAAAAATTCTGTTCAATGCTGAAATTTGATACAGTAATGAAGTAGTGCTAGACACTGTTCCTTGACGATCCAGCCATTTCCTTTCTCCTTTTTTTACTTCCTGCCAGTGTTCACCTCTTGTTATAAAGGCTGAAATGTCAGGTTCTCACTTTCCAACCTCCCTTACAGTAAGGCTAGATCATGGTTCTGGCCAAAACAATAAAGCAAAAGTGTGTGTGTGTGTGTGTGTGTGTGTGTGTGTGTGTGTGTGTGTGTGTGTAAAACTCATACACACACACGGCATCTGATATTCTCCTTGATAAAAATGCAGTGCTGTGAGGATAGAATCTTAACTTTCTTATTTCTTTGGAGGCTGTTGTTTGAAGATGTGATACAAAGAGATGCAACATTAATCATAACTATGTAGCCACAGTCTGAAAACACAAACCAGTTTGCTCAGAATGATGGAGTGGAAGGACTCTGGGTCTTTGGTGAAATTGAAACATTGAACTAATCTTGGAAGTGCCTATCTTTAGACTTCTCATCATTTATAATAAACATTTTTTAGTTATTTTTAATAGATTATTCCATAACTTGCAGCCAATAGCATCTCTGATTCAAATATTAGCCCTATTGATTTTTTTTATTAATAGGTTATTTGCTAAAAATAATTTTTATTTAATGAGAGAGATTATTCCCTAAAAAAATTAACATCTTATGCCCTCATAGAGATATTAAAGAAATTATTTTTTAAAACAATTTGCCAATTCCTTTCAAAGAAGAGAATTTTAACAATTAGACGAAATCAAAACTTTATACACTATAGTATGTTTTCAAGTGAAAAATAATTTTGTTACACACCTGTGAGTACTTTCAAAGCTTCAATAAAATTCAGTGATAGTGAGAAACAGTAAATAATAATACCACTTTATGAGTACTTATCATATTTTTTCTTAAGAAAGCTCCAAAATAAATATAACATTTTAAATAAAAAATACTGTGAGATTCTCTTATAAAAGATTAAAATGAGCAAAAATGTCTAATTTCCTGTCTGAGTTTCCTATACAAATGATTAATAAGACAAAAACCTACAATAACACTGAAAACTAAATAATGAATTAATTCACATATCTAACACCTCGAAATATTTTCATATTTGTAATTATGGGATAATGAGCATTACTTTAGAAAGTAATATACTGTGGGTAGACCCTTAATTCTCCACCAAAAACAATGTTGAAAGCACTGAAATGTTACATTTTTTTTATTCCTCTGTGAACTTTTTTTTTCTTTTTCCTTTTTTTCCTCTTTTATATAGTTGAGCAGATCTGGGGCTCTCACCTTTATAAAGGTAGACAAAATGATTTTAGCTTACGATTATATCCTTCAAATAAAGGAAAGTGTCTGATACATTTTTGGAATTGATAGCAGTGAGAGCATTCAGTCATTACTCCATGACTCTGCTTAGGGCAGGTTTATTGGGCAGGCCTATTTCTACTCTTATTAGCAACTTTATACACTGAGCCATACTGAATAGTTTTAATTAATTTATGAGAAAAAATATATGGACAAATATAGGAACTTTGTAAGCTTGGTAATTTATTTTTGCAATAATGTGAAATTAAATGTGTATATAGATGTAAGTGAAAATAATTTGAAAATTTGTTTGTAGTAATAATTTGTATTCTTAATCTTTTTCTTTAAATAGATATTTTATCTGTACATAATTACTGAGGATACTTCAAGCTTAATAAAGGGACATTTATTAAGTCTAAGAGTGGCCAGAGATTCTTTTGCTGTTTCTTAACAATTATCCAATGTATTTTTAAACATAAATTATTTTTTTTAATTTGGCCTGTAAATGCATGAAACATGTAAGACTGCTGCTCATTTTTTTGTGACAATGTATTTGGTTTAGAGACTTTGACTTCTTCTTGGCACATATAGCTCTAGAGGGCAAAATTAAAAGCCTGCAACAATCTTAGAGGGTTAAAATGTATTCTCAGTTGTCCTCAGGGGTGAATCCAGCAGAAAAACATTCTATGGTAAGGTTTTGCATAGTCAAATATAGCACTCATATAATCTCAGAAGAAATGAATGAGAGACAAAAATAAGTGATAATTGTACAAAAGTACTTGCATTAAATTCTGAACAGTTAAATAGACTTAAATCAACATATTTCGTAAATATATTATTAAAATAATAACAGTGAATTTTTTTATGTTAAGTTATATATAAATATTTTCCCTGGCATTTCCATTTCTATGACATTCGTCTCACACTTTCTGGAAGATATTTGAATACCTAGGCTTTGGTGAGAGAAAAGCATGTGGAAAGAGCAGACCATTAAAATTTTGAGACTTTGCATTTTAAAATGGACTTTTGAAATTTCTGGCATAGCTAATAGTCTAACTTTAGAGTATCGTCGGTCAAAATATATACAATAATAACAGATTTGGAAAAAGTGCATCGTATTATAATGGTAAGATTTCTTCCCATATCTGTAATAAAGAGAAGAAACTGTAGAGAAGAACATCCATTAGAAGCGTGTATTCTTATCCAGGCTGGTCTCTGTGGTATGCAATAGAAGTATTGAGATGGTGGTGATTTGAGAACAGAAGGGAGACATCTCACTTCTCAGGTAGTACCCCAAAAGTGAAGTCTTCTATAGTTTCATTATATTGCTCTTGCATGGCGCCCCCAGGAAAACAGAAATGGTATCATGTGGTTTCTAGATGGAAGAGTCCTGATACCAACAAAAAATTGATTTCAGTGACTCCCAAAGGCAGTTTGTTCTTGATGCCCTCCTTAAATTCCACCCTTAGATGCCATCACAGAGTAAAGGAAGAGTAAAGGACAATTCTTTAATAACAGAATTCAAAGCTAAATTATTAGTAAACTTCAGAAGTTATTGAATTTACATAATAATGTCTAAATTCAGTTTTTTGCAGTCATATGAAATGGGAGTTTGAAGTAGAGGCTAATTTCAGTTATAAAAATATTTTTAAAATAACATTTTTGTATACATTATTGTGTTGAGAAAATATTATACTAAAAATTAAAATTTCAAAACTAATTTTTGAGAGAGAAAATACATGAAACGTAAACATTTTAATAAAATTCCAGATGATACATAAACAAGAAAGTGGCTATTAATTTCTTTATTAATTCTCAGAGAATCAGGATGTACTTTCATCTTGATGTTTTGAGAATTATAAGTCTAAATATAAATTAAATACCTAAACATAAATTCTTGTAGTAGTAAAAATGACATGTGTATTATGTAAACTACAAGAATTAAAAATCCAAGAAAACATTGTACATAGAAAAAATATATGCAATGTACAAAAAGCAAGGAAGTGCGAGACACAACAAATACGATAAGATATAAAAGAATGTACTAGCTTTGACAATAAATGTAAACATTTAAACTTGTTTATGCAACAAATATTTTCTTGGAATAGGTTCCAAAGCAAAATTCATCTATAAGATACGTAGAGAGCTATATTTAAAATGATACAGAAAGCTAAAACGCAAAGAATTCATAAAGCAAATACGAAATGAAAAATAAAGGAAAAACTTTAAAAGCAGCTGTCAATGTTTTCTTGTGAAACAAAGTAGAATTCAAAGTAGAAAACATTAAATTGAAAAAAAAATGGCCATTCATATTTATAAACAGTACAGTTCACAAACAAGCTAGATCTCTTAGTATGAACATACTAGTGCAACATATAAGAGAATATCAAAATATATAAAGGGAAAGAGAAATTCTAAAGAGGTGGCAAAAACTCGATTCTAATAAGAAATTTTTACCTTGTTTTTTACAGTTTATGGAAGTAAATTTAAAATAAAAAGCAAGTTTTTATATAAATGTCCTATATGCTATGCATTATTTTAAATGCTTTGCATGCATTTGTTTAATCCTCACAGCACCGTGTCAGGTAGATTATGTTATTATCCCAATTTTTCATATAACAAAACAAAGACAGAGATACTTTAAATAGCTTGCTTAAAGTTATTCTGTTAACAGTCATGGAGCTTGAATTTGAATCTAGGCCATTAAACTCTGGAATTCACACTTCTATCCACTATATTACATAATTGTAGGTAACATAATCAAGATTTATTTTACAATTTGTCTCAAATATAAACTTCAGACATTTAAATGAAACTTTCTAAGTATCAATGAAAATGTTTAATGAATCATTTCATAAATGAATTCCATTAAATTAAAAACAAACCAATAGCAATTGCCAACATTTTCTGACAAAGGTGAAAAAAATATTAAAAGTTAAAGGAATTCAACTTAATGTGATAAATATTTCTGTTGTGGCATGCACAGAGGACACACAGGATGGCAGGTCTACTGCACAGTTCACAGTTCAAGGAAGTGAAATTGAAGCTGCATCCAGCCAAGGGAGCACGATTCAAAGGAGAAGGTGCGGAGGCGAGGTGAGAGCAGGCAAGGAATGAGATGGCCTGGGAAAAGGCACAGAGGGATACAAGAGGACAGGTTTTGGGAAACTGCATATAATTTAGTATTGCTGGGACATTGGTGCAAAATGTGACGTCTGAAGAGACTGAAAAAAGCATCAAAGCCTTTTTTTTTTTTTTTCTGTAATGGGTTTAATTCTGAAGGATCTTAAAAATTTTTAAGTATTATTTTTATCTAAATAATACTTGTCAAGTTTAAAAAGTAAAATGTATATTATGAGGGTTGTAAAAGTATAATAACATACCCCTAATTTTCCCTGGAGGCTTTCACCTTCTGGTGTTTATTTTGGCATTTACCTTTATATTTCTAAATACCATGCATATATCAATAGTTATTTCTTTCTTTTTCTTTTCAATTTATACATTTGCTTTTTCCACCATGTTTCAAAAATATTTCAGCAAATCTGAGATTCATATTCTCCTACTTTATCTTAGAGAAATTATATTTTTTTTAATTAAAGCCAGTCAATGCAAGTGAAAGTCTCTGTGATAAAATCTAGAAGAACTATATCAATAGTGTTTAGTTTCTTTGGCTGTTTGATCCTTTATTTGTTTTTGCTGCAGTACATTAATGGCATTGGTATTTCATGTTAAAATCCTATATAAATTTGTAAGTATAGTTTGTTGCATCTAATAATACATTTCTTGAGTAAAAGAAAAAAGTATCTAAAAATATTTATTCTGTGTTTAGATTTATTTGAAATTCACTTTGCTTTTGTGGATTTACATAGAAATGCCAAATATTTGGGATTAGATTGCACAATGGCTCTCAGGAGGGTTTGGACAATTTGCCTATATGACACAATATTCTTAAAAATTTTATTTAGATTTAAAATTATAAGACTGTCTTATAATTCTGTATAAAAAATTATGCCTTTCACCCTCCCTCATATATACAATTTTACCTCCGATTGTTCCTATATACTTATACCACAATTTTTGGTTAGTCATTTTAAAAAACTGTAGATATTTTTTACAACTGAGATACACAATGTGCTATGATTATTTTCTTTTTATTTTACATTTTGGTTTTATAAAATATAGTCAATAACAATTTTGTATTTGCTTAGCTTTCTATTTATTCTATCAATAATTTATCCATAAGTTTTTTGAAAGAATTAAAAATAAGTCCTGGATATGATCATCAGATAGTCTATCCATTTAATTTTCTTGTGACATAAGGTACTCTCAGAACACTTTATTCTCCTGACCTACTTTGAACTGTTTTATCTTTAGTTTATTTCACACACTTATCTGGTAAGCTTCTCTTTTTTTGACCAGTATTGCATCCATTGTT
Source organism: Pteropus vampyrus (assembly GCF_000151845.1). Classification (NCBI taxonomy): domain Eukaryota; kingdom Metazoa; phylum Chordata; class Mammalia; order Chiroptera; family Pteropodidae; genus Pteropus; species Pteropus vampyrus. Next base: position 2,614,520 of record NW_011888838.1, read on the forward strand.
TTTTGAATTACAGTTTCCTCTTTACTGATTTACTCCCACATTTGCAGGAGTATATTCACCATTAGCTTTCTGAAGAAAATTTCTGACTGATGAATTGGTTAGCTTTTGTTTGGCTTTCTCTTAAAGGCTGAGGTTTTAGATTTCTTTGAGTTACTAAATCATATTAAGGGTTTAAGTTTTAGCTTTTTCTAAGCTATTAAATCATATGCTATTAGTTCATTTATTTGCTTGATTTCTTGTTGGCTGTTGTTGCTTTTTTCAGTTTACTGTGTCATGGTGGCTTAATTCCTGTTTTATCCTTTTAATATCGATTTAAAGGATTTGGTAAGCAGACTCTGAAATGGTCTCTTAAGATCCCTGCCTCCTGGCATTCATGCCTTTGCGTAACTCCCTCCCCTAGAATATGGGCTGGACCTAGTCACTCACTTCTAATGAATACTACATGACAAACATAATAGGATTTCACCTCTGAGATTAAGTTACCAAAAGACCACGACTTTGCTCTTATTTTCTCTCTCTCTTGCTCTCACTCTCATTCTCGTTCTCTCACTATCTTTGAGAGAGCATTTCCACATTCCCAGTTGCCTTACACAGGAGCTCACATGACAAGGAGCAAAAGGAGGCCTCTGGCCAATAGTCATCAAGGAATGTAGGACCTCAGTCCAATAGATTGGGAGGAACTGAATTCTGCCAGACAAATGAGCTTAGAAGATCTTCACCTATTCAAGTCTTCAGATAAGACTGCAGCCTTGAGGACACTTTGGTTGTAGCCTTGTGAGAAAGAAACCTTGAGGCATTTTTCCCGATAAGCCATCCCCAAGTTCCTGACTAAATTTTGTGTCTTCCCCTGTCAAACTTTAGATGTTGAATTCCTACTCCCCACAGCAATAATATTTGGAGGTGGGAGGCTTTGTGTGTGATTAGATCAGGACGGAATTGCTTTCAGGAATAGAATTAGTGTCCTTATAAAAGAGACCTCAGAAACCTCCTTTGCTCTTTTCATCAGGTTATGACACAGTAAAAAGATATCTGTGAACCAGGTAGCAAACTCTCACAGGACCCTGAATCTGCTGGTGTCTTGATCTTGGACTTCTTGGTCTCCAGACCAGTGTGATATAAATTTCTATAGTTTACAAGCTATCTGTTTGTTTGTTTGTTTATTTGTTTATTTATTTATTTAGTTAGTTATAGTAGCCTGAATGGACTTCAACACTGATCCACAGAAACTGTGAGATAATAAATTCTTGTTGTTTCAAGCTGAAAAATTGGCATTGTTCATTTCATAGCCATAGATAACAAATACAGAGAGATTTTAGGAAGGGATAAAGATAAATACATGTATTTGATTTGCCATGCTTGAATAGAAATCTAAAGTCTCTTCATTAGAAGTCACCATGTAATTTTTTAAGAGAAAGTAATGTAATTATTTTTAAGAGTTATATTTGGAAACCTTATGGGGAACATACTGGAGAAGTAAGACTGGAAGAAAGGAGCTATAGCAATAATCAAATGAGACATGAAGAGTACCTCACTTAAGTCAATATTGGAGCATGTACTGGCTGCAAAATTACTGTTTGGCTATCAGCTATGGGAACATAGGCTATCACCCGCGGGAACATAACATTCTAACAATAAACTTTCTGCTTCTGTACCCCTTCCGCACCTCCCCCCCACCATTTGCACAACTGACCTGTGGGTTGACAGTTAGTAAAAAGAAGAAAAATAGACTTGTGTGTTCAAACAGAATGAAGAATGGGGTTTAGGGCTTAAAAACCCTGTACCTCTACATTTTGAGGCTGCTTAATTTGGGGTCTGCATACCCCTGGCAGATGCACCTGGCTGAATAAAGAGTGTGTTTCCTATAAATCACTGATTTCTGGTGGTCCGTGTGTCTATCAGGGGCTGGTGGCTACAACATTTGGAGGTTCCAGTGAGATCTCAGAGAGTGGCCCTGAGATCTAAGACCAGACGGGCCTCCGAAGCGGTTGCTGTCCCTGTTATGGATTCAAAGGGGTAGCCAACCGGAGATGTTCCAGAACCCTTGAATGCCGTGGCAGGGTCAATGCACTCGTCAAGGACACAACCTTTAGGACATACTCTTTGTTCCTGATCCTGCCGGGAATCTCCGAGGCCTCGGTGTCTGGTTAAAAATGTACCTTTCTGTTTCTATTGATCGGTCATTGGGGGTCCATGGAGAGAATGAACA
>NW_011888838.1:2616825-2618967 GCF_000151845.1 Pteropus vampyrus
AGGTGGTGGAATTCTCTGGGTCCACCTACACCCCAGTAATTGTTCTCATCTGAGTGTCTGTTTTGTGTTTTCCACGCAAGAGATGGAGGGAGGCCCGAGTTCACAGAAGACACCCTTGGGGTGTCTCCTGCAACATTTCAAAGAAGGGTTTGTAGAGGGAGCTGACTATGGCATAAAGTTTTCCCCAGGCAGACTAAGGACATTGTGTGAAGTTGAGTGGCCATCTTTTGGTGTAAACTGGCCTCCAGAGGGTTCCTTTGACAGGAGTTTAGTGAGGAATGTTTGGAAGATTGCCACAGGAGACCCAGGACATCCCGATCAGTTTCCCTACATCGATCAAGGGTTAAATATTGTTCAGGACTCCCCTCCTTGGCTCCGCTGGTGTGCCCTTTTATCTAGGGGCGTGAATCTTAGTTGTGGGCACCCTGAAACATACAGCAACTGACTCTCCAAGACAGCCCAGTCCCTCAGTCCTCCAATCTCCACTGGAAGACAGTGACATTCCCCCACCCTATAATCCAGGACAACAGAGGCCAAATAGCACTGCCTCACCTCCTCAGACGTGGGCAGGTAACCCCTATGGGCCTCCTGCTCCCGCTCCAGACAAGGCATCAGCTGATACCACCACCCCAGCCATCCTCCCCTTGTAAGAAGCACCACTCCAGGGTCATCACACAGACAGGCTATTTATGGTTTATGTGCCTTTCTCTAATAGTGACCTGTACAACTGGAAGGCACAGAATCCGCCTTTCTCTGAGAAACCTCAGGCATTAATGGGACTCTTAGAGAGTGTCCTTCAGACTCACCGCCCCACTTGGGACAATTGTCAACAGCTTTTAGTTACCCTCTTCACCGCGGAAGAACGTAGACGCATTCGGGCGGAAGTGCAAAAGATAACTGCGGGAGGGAAGAGAGTTGAGAAAGCACAGGAGCATATTGAGGAGGAATTTTCCTCCACCTGCCCAGACTGGGGACACAATTCTCAGGCAGGGAGAATGGCATTAGATCGGTACCACCGATCTAATTGGGAGAATTAGGATGGCTGCTCGTCAGCCAACTAACCTTTCTATGGTAACTGAAGATATACAGGGACCTCAGGAATCCCCCAGAGCGTTTCTTGAACGACTACAGGAGGTGTACCGGGAAACACCCCCATTGATCCTGAGGCCCCTGAGAACCAGCAGGCAATTAATATAGCCTTTGCTACTCAGGCAGCCTCTGATATCTGGCGTAAATTGCAAAAAATTAAAAAATTTTGCAGGGATGAACCTGTCCCAACTTGTTGAGAGAGCCCAGAAGGTGTTCAACAACAGGGAGGCACCAGATAACCCCAAACGTATGACTAAAATAATGGTAGCTTCCATGTAGGAGGAGAAACCAGGAAAGACTAGGGAACGACAAGGGAGGTCAGAAAAAAGCCCACGTAAGGGTTGCGCACCCCTAGGGAAAAATCAATGTGTCTACTGCAAGAAAGAAGGCCGTTGGAAGAATGAATGTCCTGAGAAAAACACGAAAGACCAGAGAAACTGCAAGACTAAAATCCTCGTCACTGAGGAAGAGGACTGACTGGACTGGGGCTCCTATACACTAAGCCCCCAGGAGCCCAGGATAGCCTTAAAAATGGGGGCAAAACTGTTAAGATCCTGGTGGACACGGGGGCTAGCCACTCAGTGTTACTTGACCCGAGGGGACCAATCTCCAAATGAAAGACCACCATCCAAGGGGCCATGGGCAAAACAAGAGAATCTCCATGGACCACTGAGAGGACTGTAGATGTGGGGCGAGGGATGGTGACCCATTCTTTCCTTGTGATTCCAGAATGTCCAGCCCCACTTCTTGGTAGAGACCTACTCCAAAAGCTAAGGGCTACTATCACATTCGGAGATAGTACACCTCAGATGTCTGCCCCGTCAACTATCTTAGTTACCTGTCCTCTATCTGAAGAGTATCTTGTCTACAAGAAGGAAGAAAATGTAGACCCGTCCACGGGGCCTTCACGAGACAGACTCCTGGTAGAATATCCAGGGATACGGGCTGAAAGCAATGCCCCAAGTATGGCTAGGCTCCAAGCCCCAGTAGTGGTGAGTTTAACTACTACCGTAACCCTGTCCGGGTTCAGCAATACCCAATTGCCCAAGATAC
>NW_011888838.1:2619517-2621625 GCF_000151845.1 Pteropus vampyrus
CTCGGGTGTACCCTCGAAAGAGGAAAATGGACTCTCTCCCAGCAGAGGATTGAAGTCATTCTTCAGATTCTGGTACCCACCACCAAGAGACAGGTTAGAGAATTCCTTGGGGCGGCGGGCTATTGCAGACTTTGGATTCCTGGGTTTGTAGAGATTGCAAAGCCCCTGTACTCGGCTACAGGAGAAAATCAGCCCCTCAGTTGGACAGAGACAGAGCAGAAGGCCTTTGACCTGCTCAAGCAGGCACTCACATCAGCCCCAGCCCTTGCTCTTCCAGACATCACCAAGGGATTTCATCTTTTTGTGGGTGAGGCCAAGGGAATCACTAAAGGGGTCCTAACCCAAACGCTAGGCCCATGGTGCTAACCAGTAGCCTATCTATCAAAGAGACTAGACTCGGTGGCCTCTGGATGGCCACCCTGCCTATGAGCCATAGCAGCGACAGCTCACCTAGTCAAAGAAGCTGACAAACTCACCCTTGGGCAGTATCTAGACATTACTGCCCCTCATACGGTGGAAGCCCTTCTCCACAGTAGCCCAGAACAATGGATGACTAACTCCAGAATCACTCAATATCAGGCTCTCCTCCTTGAACAGCCAAGGATCAACTTCTTCAAAGCTACTGTCATCAACCCAGCCAATCCGTTGTCAGGCCCAGACCCCAAGCTCCCCGTTAATGACTGCATAAATTTCACTGATGCTGTGTGTTCCTCGTGACCAGACCTCAAAGACTCCCCTCTGCCTGAAGCCGATGAAGTTCTGTTCACGGACGGGAGCAGCTTCATGCAGGAAAAAGAAGTATGCTGGGGCAGTGGTCGTAACTCTAACTGGCACCATCTAATCACAGGTTCTTCCCCATGGGACTTCTGCTCAAAAGGCCGAACTCATTGCCCTCACTGAGGCACTAAGATAGGGAAAGGATAAGGCAGTCACAATATACACTGACAGCCCATATGCCTTTGCCACTGCACATGTACATGGAGCCATCTACGAGGAAAGAGGGCTTCTGACTTCAGCTGGGAAGGACATCAAGAACAAGGAGGAGATCTTAGCTTTACCTGAAGCCATATGGATGCCTAAGGCTCTGGCTATTGTTCATTGAAAAGGCCATCAAAAAGGGAATAGTCCTGAGGCTGAGGGAAACTGATGAGCTGATGCAGAGGCAAGAACAGTGGCCACAAGGCCAGTGGGGCCTCCACCACATCTATTGACTATTGTCCCTTACCCAGAACTGCCTCTGTCTCCAATCTATACGGCGGAAGAGATCATATATTTTCAAGACAAGGGAGCCATTAGGAACCAACAGGGGTGTTGGACGTCCCCAGATGGAAATATCAGGCTCTCACGGGCCCTTGGAAGGACTCTCCTCCACCAACTACACCAGACCACACACCTAGGGCAAACTAAGATGCTCCAAGCTTTAGATCCCTACTTTCACTTGTTAGAAGGGAGAAGAACCGCAGAGGAGATTGCCTCACAATGCCTGGCTTGTGCTCAAGTTAATCCAAAGAAGGGGAAGATAGAAGAACCTAGGCATAGGGAAAGAGGAATTTATCTGGGGGACCACTGGGAAGTCGATTTCACTGAGGTAACCCCGATTGTGGGGGGCTACAAATATTTACGTGTTTTTATAGACACCTTTTCAGGATGGGTGGAGGCCTTTCCCACCAAGAAAGAGACTGCTTTAGTAGTTACTAAGAAACTATTACAATAAATCCTCCCTCGATTTGGTCTCCCCGGAACTTTAGAGTCAAATAATGGGCCAGCCTTCGTAGCAAAGGTATCACAACAATTGGCTAGCTACCTAAATTTGTGATGGAAACTCCACTGTGCTACCAGCCCCAAAGTTCGGGCCAAATAGAGAGAATGAATCAAACACTAAAAGAGACATTAGTCAAGTTGGGATTAGAAACTAGTGGGACCTGGGTAGAAGTTTTCCCCTTTGCTCTTCTCCAAGCCAGGTGTCCTCCATATATTAATGGATTCACCCCATTTGAAATTTTCTTTGGAAAACCCCACCTTAGTACCTAGAATAGAAGATGAGAAAAAGGCAGAACTACATACCTTGTCTTACTTAAGTCTTTACAAGCCCTTCAAAGTGTACAGAA
>NW_011888838.1:2623340-2634108 GCF_000151845.1 Pteropus vampyrus
TAGATTTATTATTCTTAGAACAAGATGGATTATGTATGGCTCTAGGTGAAACCTGTTGCTTCTATGCCAATAATTCTGGAATAATTAGAGAAAGCTTACTACTAGTACAGAGAAATTTAGATGCCAGGGAAAAACAAAGACTAGAATCAAATAACTGGTTTCATAGGATGTTCAGATGGTCACCATGGCTAACAATCTTTTATCTGCTATAGCTGGACCTTTAATCCTCCTCCTCCTCTTGTTAACTTTTGGCCCATGTTTCCTCAATTTCTTTTTTGCATATATAAGGAAGAGAATTAATTCTATTAAACTTTTAGTATTACAAAATAGAGGCTATGAGCAAATTCCACATGAAGAATCAAGGATTTGATTTTCTGCTAAGACCAGTGGGGAATGTGCTGGCTGGAAAATTACTGCTTGGATATCGCCCATGGGAACATAGGGTATCACCCATGGGAACATAGCATTCTAACAATAAGCTTCCTGCTTCTGTACCTCCCGCCCCCCCCACCACTTGCACAACTGACCTGTGGGTTGACAGTTAGTAAAAAGAAGAAAAATAGACTCGTGTGTTCAAACAGAATGAAGAATGGGGTTTAGGGCTTAAAAACCCTGTACCTCTACATTTCGGAGCTGCTTAATTTGGGGTCTGCGTACCCCTGGCAGACCCAGCTGGCTGAATAAAGAGTGTGTTTTCTATAATTCACTGATTTCTGGTGGTTCGTGTGTCTATCGGGGGCTGGCGGCTACAACAAGCATATAGAGAAGAAAAGGCAAATTTGAGAGGCATTGAGGAGAAATCATTGACACAATGTGATTGCTGGATAGGTATATTGATTAATTAATAAGTAGATTTCTTCTGGATTCCAATCTTGAAGAAAAGAGTGGATCATGGTTATGTTAATTAGGATAAAGACTAAAGAAGAAGGAGCACATATGGAGAGGATGAGTATGAGTTTAGTTTTGGACATTCTGAGTTCTAGATGACTTGGTATATCTGCATAAAAATAAGGCTAATGATGATAATAAAGAGCATGCATTAATTATCACTAGGCCCTGTTTGATGTATTACATGGATTATTTTGTTTTAATAGTTGCTATAAATATTTCCATTTGACAATAAATGATCTGAGGAGTAGAAAGGTTAAAGAACTTGCCCCAAAGGCACAGACTGACTTTGAGATAATTAAACACAAAATATCTGTGTCCAAAGATCCAATTTCTTATCTCCTCCTCATGTTGTTCTCCTAGGAGTAGTTCTCAAAAGGAAATATTCTTGCCTTCAGAAATTCTGAATTTCTTTACATTGTCCTAAACATTTTTGTAACCAGAAAATTCTGGTTCTTATTACATGACTGAGCCTACAGCCTAGAGAATAATGACAGGCATTTAAATTTTTTCTTGTGAATTATTATATTTCGTGAATCAATTACATGTAAGATATGTTGTTGATAGATATGGAAAAAGGCAGGCCTATTTTGTGTTTGTGTGTGTGTGTTAAATTTAGTCATTATATCATGAACATCCTGGGTGATGAACATCCCATTCATTTAAGTAGATTATAATATTGACCATTTAAATCCAGGATCTTCAGTAAGAAGGGGCTGCATGGCATAAATATCACTTTAATTATGCTATTGAAAAATCATGACCCAAATAATGTTATGTAAATGTCACTGAATTTGGTGTATTTTGACTTAAAAAAATAATATTCTGCTTATTTCTGCTTGGTGTGAATAGAAGTGTTCATTATACTTTCTGAAATAATCATCAATTTGGCAAGACATGTCAATTGCAAGACTATATCTAAAAGAAAAGAAAAAAAGAGAAGGATGTATCTCCATGAATTCTTTTAGGACCACTAGAAGATTTTTATTATTGAAATGAGTAAGTAAACTTTCATGATGATTGCAGATGTTTAAAGGAGAGTGTAGAAAGATATTTAGACAAACGAAGCTTGGCTAGTGGCCAAGGCCAAGAGAATTAAGAGAAGACTTGCACAAAGGCATTCATTCATTCAAAGAATTTCAGTTCATTCAGTGACCTCTTCTCTGAACTGCTTGCATTTTGTCTTCTGTTCTTTTCACATCAATATTGAGAACTCGTCTCAATGTATCACCTATAAAGTTTAATAAGTGCCTCTTTTACTTCTAGCTTTTTATCATGAAAAGATTAAAATATACAGCAGAAAATAGTACAAAAAACATCTGATAGCTTTCATTTAGGTTCAGCAAGTGTTAAAGTATGCCATATTTGTGTGTATGTGTGTATTTTAATTCATCCTTGAATACATCAGAGTGTATCTTTAAGAATAGAGATTTCTTGAGGTCTCTTTTTCAATGCTAATAAAAAGAGTTTGGTGTAATGATTAATTCCGAAATCATTAGAGAACTAAATTTGAATCCTGATCTTGCTATTTACTAGATTTATAAAATTGCTGTCTTATAGCCTCAGTTTCATCATATATAAAATGGGGATGAAATACTTTTCTGTCTGATAGGATTATTGTAAGATCAAATGAAAGAGTATATGCAAAATGCTTCAGCCTAATGTCTTGTACAGAGTGAGTGTTTAGTAGACCTGTTATTAGGTACTTCCCATCCTAGCCTCACTGCTCCCTATTCCTGTCGTTCAGGACTTATACTCACAGCCAATATGACATCAAATTAAGACTGACTAGGGAAATTTTGAAATCTGAAGAAGTTTGGAGAAAGTATAATTCCATTGGTAAACATATAATTACTTAATTCAATTTAAAACTTTTCTCAAAAGGAAAAAAAAAAAAAAAAAACTAACAGAAAGACTTGCTTGGCTACCTTATCCTTAGCTGAGAATTAACCACTTAAGTTTTCTTCTGCTCAAGCTAGTTTTGCATTATTTAGGAAGGCTTTCAAAGATAAGCAGGCTTTGGGAATTTTTAAACATTCCACCTTTAAGTGAGTTTATAGAAAGTGATCAGTGTCAGAAAGAAGCCTTTTGTCATTTGGCTATTTTCACAGAGAATTTAATAAGAGTAATTGCAAGGCAGCTGGAGCTCTTTGACAGCTCTTGGAGAAAAAAGCAAGATTCCTTTGAGAAGGAATACTAATATTATGTTTAAGAGAAAGAAAACCTATCTTTGGATTGAGTCAGTGATACTGGCTTTGCTGTAGCCCAGAGTGGAGAAAAAACTGTTTCTTTGTGAAGAGGCCTGCTAAGCTGGCTTCGGGATGACTTCTTTATCCAGAGAAAAAGGGAACAGAACAAACATTTATAGAATACTTCTTTTAGTCAGACACTGAGCTAGTGTGTGTGTGTATGGGCGGGGGTGAGGGGGTGGTTGTTCTAAATTTAATTGAACTCTCAATACAATCTAAATAGTGTTAATTTCCATGTTTAATATATACAAGTGAGGATGCTGAGAATTTGAGACAGAGTCTTTTTCTTATTGTTACAGCTAGCAAATAATGCACTTGCAATTCAAACTCAAGCCTCTGCCTCTAAAATTGGTACTTCTTCCACTATAACAATGGTTTTCCAAGTGTGGTTCATGGCCTAGCAACATAGATATTACCTGTAAAACATTTTCAAACCCCAATCCAGATCTGCTAAATCAGAAGCTCTAGCGATAAGGTCCAACTATCTGTGTATAAAAAAGTTTTCCAGTTGATTTTATGTGCACTAAAGAGTGAGACCCCTTGCACTATATTATGTCTCTATGCCCATTATATTAGCATTTAAAATTTAGAGAAGAATATATGTGTAAAGGTTAGGCTGTTTCAGCTTGGCACTTCTATGAAGGCATTGTTATCACAGGCTAGATCAAGAAGAAATCTAGGGGATGCCCCTTGCTAGTATCTATGGAACCACCAGAGAACTGAGGTTGAGAAAATCCATTGAGTTAGGGCTCCCAGCAGAGGAGCACATTTGTAGAGGGCAAAGGTGGATCATGCCAGTCAGGAGAGCACAAGATGGTTCAGAAAGAAGACCATTCAGCAGAAGGGGATTTTCATTGACCCATTGGGAATTATTGATTTTAATTCTCATTAGGAAAGGATTCTTCAGAGACTACTTTTGAAAACATTTGGTATTCGGGGTACTGTGGTAGCTGTGATTTGCCTGATGCAAAATACATAGTATTTTATTTTATTTTATTTTTATTTTATTTTATTTTAAACTTAATAGACTTTTCTTCTAATCTATTGTGGCCGGTCTCTTGCAAGTTGGCCTACAAATGCCAGCCTACTACACTGTCAATACTGCTCGTCAAACACATATTGGAGGTCAACACTATGCTAGCTAAACAACATAAGGTTTCTAGTTGATAATCCAAAAAAAGAAAATCCGAAAGAAAAAAAACATATGCGTAAAAAAAATCTAATTTTTTGTGGCCCTAGAATCTTAGACAAATGCAGAACAGTAAATTTTTTTTTTTCCGGTTATGCATACTAACTCTAAATTGTAAGCTAAGAGGTTATGCATAAAATTACCATGTATCACAAATTAATTAAAAATAAAGATGGTAAGCAGATGTGACATTATAACTAGAGGAAACAGAAGCAAAAATTAGACAATTTTACTTAAACAAACAAACAGGTGCATCATAGAAAATAAAACCAGCAAAACAAATAAACATTTGGAATAAGAATTTTTAAATTAGAAAATTAAGTAAAAAGGTACTAAATTGGCATATCTGGTATAGTTAAGTGTTGTACATTTATTTTTTTGGCAAATATCATATTTTAGGTGATCGGCATAAAGACTATTAGGTTTCCATCTCTGAGTTTCTCCCCAATGTAGATCTTACACCATGCCTGAGTGTTGAAAGAGTAATGATGACACTCATTCAAGGTTTCTAAGCATTTAATGTTCAAGATGTCAAGTGAATATAGCAAAGCCTGGAATGTGGTTACTGTGACCATATTTGTGGCTCCCACTCTCAAAGTCTTTGGACTGCCAGAATAAATTTGGCAGTAGTGAGCTGGGTTCTCACCAGTACTAGGTTTGAGCCTGGTTTGGACCAATTTTCTGAGTATTTGATTGATTCAGAATTTCCTTCTTATCACTAGCATACTGCATAAGAAAATTACAGAAATCAATTTAAAAGTTTGAAAAAAATTAAAAAGATGTAGAGAAAAGCTCTCTTATAGGTTTTCCATGAATAGAGCTATGAGTGACAAGAGCTCAGTCAGCTCCTCATTAACCTCTTTTACCATCCTTAGACAATCTGTGTATTAACAGGTCTTCCAGGTAATTTTGATTTAGAATAAAGTGTGAGAAGCATGTGGATAGACATACCCATTCAAACATGTACTCTTTCTTCTGTAATAGCATTTCTGCAATATTAAATTTTCACATTGAGATTATACCCTTCTAGCAAAATAATATTTTTGTAAAGAAATGCTATAGTATACTACACATGAATACTATCAGTGCAATATAGCAGAGAAAGTACTGGATTTGTGGTCAAAAAATTCAATTTTGAGTCCTGGCTGGGTCATTAACTATTTCTGCTGCATTGGAAAAGTAATTTAATATTTCTTATACTCAGTTGTCCTGGTGGCAAAGTAGAATAATGATTGTTTCTAACTCATAGAGTGGTTATGCTACTGATGAAAAGAAAATAATTGTTCAACTGATACCTTTTTGAGCACTTACTTTGTGTCAGGTATGATGCTAGAAGTTAGAGATATGACAGTAAACAAGATACAATCTTATTCCTTAGGAAATAATAAGTAATTCAAATAATGCATAAGTATTGCTGTGGGGTAAGCTAAGTATATAACCAGTTTGTGTATATAGTTGTGGGCAAGAATCAAGAATGACTTCCCAGAGTGGTGGTCTGTTGAGAAAAAGATGAAACTAAAGTAGGAAGAAAAATTCTATAATGGAAGTGGATGGTGGGTAGGACATTCTAAGTAGAGTGAATAACATGCAAAATCTTGGAGGCAAGACAGAGCATTAAGCATTAATGGTACTGTGAGTAGTTGATATGCCAATTGAAGCAAAGGTGGAGTGTTGAGAGATGAAAATGGATATATAAAAAGAAACCAAATACACCATACCCTGTGTAATATAAAGCCAGCAGTGAGGAGTTTTAATAGATCAAGAATTATTGGAGTGAGTACATTAGAAGAATGAGGGGCAAGAGAGAAGAGAGTATTACATGAGTGTTTGAGTCTTGAGTCACTGGGTGTAGACTGATAGGAGAAAAAAGAAAGCAGACTTGATATGTTGGAAGACAATTTGACAGTTATTGAACTAGAGGTTATAATGTTTTCTGAAAGCAAATATAGATACAAGCAAGGAATGAGGATGGAGGACAAGGAAAAAGTAATCAGAAAGAGCATTACTTGGAATTTAAGATTCAGATGTAGAGCAGACTTGGAAACAGTGAAATGAAACAGATATGAATGATACCAAGTCAGCCCCTGACAATGGGTTCCTGAACAGCAGTGAAGTAATAATGGCATAGGAATACTGAATGGATGATGCCAGGCACTGAGGAAGAAAGAAAGCCAGTAAGCTAGGTACCAAAGCTTTTCATGATTATGAAATAATCAGAAATTCAACAGTTGAGAGTGACTAGTGATTTTTTTTCACTCTTTGCCCCTTGTTTTCACACTCACAATTCTTACTTTTCACAGCTGCCAATGTCTTTGAATGTAGAAGTACCTCTCCCCTCTCCTAGTGTGTTTCTTCTAACCTAGAAGAGGGTTAAAAAGCCAGATGTCCAATGTTATTAAAATCATAGACTATATAAAGCTTAGTAAAATTATGCCCTACACAAGAGCAAACTGATGATTTTGAGAGAGGTCCTGAGAAGACCTACAAATGGGAGCAAGAACTTTTGTTCATGTGATCTATTTTGGTTTTATTTTTCGTTTCAAGCTATGGTCTGAGTGAGTGAGGTTGCTGGTTAACTAAATTCCAGATAAGTAAAGTGTTATTGTACATAAGCAGTATAATAAAAATATTAAATATCATTTATTAAATATCCTTTAACCTTTGGTAAATTTTAAATAAATAATATTTATTGGTACAATTAGATTCATAATTTGAAAAGATCATTTGAGTGCATTACATGAAATGGGCAGGGATCCTATTTGGGTGGTTGTTGTGATAATCTAAGCAAGAGACAACAATGGCCAGACTAAAACAATGACAATAGATAAAGTAAAATTTAGATATTTGAGGGGTTAAATGTATAGCCTCAATGGCATTTGAAAACTAATCAATATGACTGAAAAAATTATTAATTGTTTCAGACCTTGCCAACCAATAGTTACAAAATTATTTTTAATGCCCAGGTTATCACAGGTTGAACTCTCACTGGCCTAATTATTAGCAATCCATCCTTCTCAAAAGGTCTTTTGCTCCCAGAGGAGTTTTCCAGAGTGTTGCCTTTTGTGTGGTAAAGGTCAAATCTCTGAAGTCATTCTGCTATGTCTCTCTGTCATGCCATGCTATGACTGCCTCTTTTGCAGGTCATTCTATAATCTCCAGTCTTTGGACACATAGATCCTCTGCTGGATTGGTTGTTGCTATCCCCATCCTGGTTATAGGGAGAGGCCTCTGTTCAACCATTCAGACCTTTGCTGCTATAACAGATATATGGGAGAGCATCTGATTTGGGGAATCCTAATTCCACAAAGCACAGCTGAGACCAGGCCATAACTTTTAAGGATATTTTTCAGAAGGTCCAGGGAACTGAGTTCCAAGAAAATGCAACACAGAAATAGATTTACAACAATATGTGGATTCCATCACATTCTAGAGTTCCTTATCCTGCCTCATTGTCCACTGTTCTTCGTGTAATGAGGAGTACCTGAACTCCCACATTGAAATTCTCCAGAATCACCACACCTTAGGTTCAGACTAAATCTCCCCTCAGCTCTGGAGAGAAAAGCTTGAACCTTGAGTCCTGATTCCTTTCTAGAGCCTGAATGAGAGAGAGCATGTCCATTTTCCTTTAGGAGAAACCGCATTTCCATTCACAGTTTTATGATCTGTTTCCATGGCTCTAACAAAAGAACATAACACAATCATAAGGCATCAATATTTTTCTCAAAATCTAGATTAATTGGTTTTAAATAATACATATGTAGAACACAAACAGGTCTATCCTGTGGGCTTATAATACATAGTTTAGCTTCCTTTTTGTCTCATTTCACTGATGATTTAATAATATTGGGGTTAAAATTCAATCATAACCTTGTTACATACCCACACACACAGATATATATATATATATATATATATATATATATATATATATGTTTTTGTTAGTTGTAATGTAGTAAACAAATATAAATGCTATTATTTTTTATGCAAGACACCAAGTCTAAATTATATATTACAATATAGTGAATACTGAAGAAACAAGTTGCTTCTCATCCAGAGTATGATGATATAAAGCTCTATACTTTATAGAGCTTAAGTTTATAAGACACAACAATATCTGAAACACAATCTGTTTATGACAGCTTGGCTGGCTAAGTCACTAAAATCCTAAGCAGGCATGATTTTCACTAAAATTTATCTAATAATAAATTTTCAATAAGGCAAAATGAAAAGGAAGTTGTATTTTATACCTTTTAGCAGACTGATTCTTATTTCTTTTACCTTTCTTTTAGAGAATAAGCATCACTATTTTCCTGAAGTTATAAGGAATTTTTACATTATGCATCAATTTTTATCAAAATTAGCACCAAGAACACACACATGCACATATGCATATAAATCATGGGCTTAGACTCTGTACAATATAAGTCATATAATAAATATTTCTAGCTTCTAGATGGGGAAAATTTAAACCAAAGAGTACTAATATAGATAGAATTATTTATTAAAAAATACCCAGACAAAAGGATAATACATTATTTGTTAAGTAAGAATCGTTGACAATTGAAAATAAATCTCTAGAGTGTGAAAGGAAAAAAATAATTCCTTTATTTTAGATTCAAATGAGAAGCTATTGCTCATAGAGTTCACAGAGTGTTGGAGATGTGGGGTTTTATAATGAAACAGTCCCACACTCCAAACCCCGTCAGGCCTGTTTGCTCCAGAGAATTTAGGCTATTAACTCTCAATCTTCAAGATTTACTTGGTAATATTTTCCCAGTAAGCAAAACCCCTCCTTTCTTGGACTTTTTCTTCTATTAACTCTCAACCCACTTAAATTTTTTTCTGCCTTATTGAGAGTCTTACTTCTCCTGGCACTCTACTTTCTGCTTTTTATTTAGTTACTCTGGTCCCTCTACTTCCCTTGCTGATTGGAGATGGCAGGTGGAAAGGAGGTTGGAAATGGTTCTCTGACCATAGACTAGGTTCAGAGAGGACTAAGTAAAAGATCCAAATTTTCTTGAACTACTGCTTCCCACATAGCAGGGAGTTTCTAGTTCTTCTGCACACATAACTAACTGGATTTAAGTGAGCTGCCTATGGAAAGCTATCATTTATTGCTTTGCTTTATCAATTGGCTACTTTATACATGCCCATTTAAATGTATTCATCCTTCTGCAGTCGTCCTGGAATTTTAAGTTTTTCTCTGAGATACATTGATTTCATTCAAAGCCCATACTTGCTTTCCTTGAATATGTTCTACCAAAGAGGACTCGCCCCTGGCACATGTTGAGATAGAAAATGATCTATATCAATCCATGCTTGAGAGTACCTAGACCCACTAGCAGGTTTCTAGAAACATTACCCTCTTCTTTCTCAATATGCACCTTTTACTATCTGTTACATATGCCATAGTTATTGCCAACTCGTGAGGTAGCATAAGTTCTCCTCTATACCAATTTGTGAACATGTAGAAAGACATTTCTGTACGTAGTCTTAGCATTCCTGGTTATGGCTTCAGACTTTACATTACATATTAGCAAGAATTTTAACTTTTCTAATATGAAACATGGACCTTGCATTTGCTGAAATTCTGTTGTGAGATTCAATGACCTCTTTGCAGCTTCTTATTCTCCATCTGCATATCATAGAATTTTTTTTTTTTTCTGTTACACATATAACTAAGAACAGATGCATATGCTGGCCCATTTCCTGTACACTTTTTGGTTAAAAGAGTATCTTTCTCTGCATTAGTCAAGATTCTTAATGTTGTAAATGAAATAATCCCAATCAAAATTGGCTTAGGCAAAATTAAATTTATTGGGTCTATAACTAGAAAGCCGAATGGCTTCAGGATTCAAACAATGTCATTAGAACTCATTTTATCTTTTGTCATTTCTTGGCTTTCTTGCACATGTTTGGTTCCAAGTAGTAACAAGATGATTGCAGGATTTCTAGCTCTTACATAATCTCAGGCCTCACAGGAAATGACAGGAATATCTTTTCCAGAAATTAGAGAAAAATCTCCTTCTATATTACAAGCTCAGTTGGGGTTATACATTCATCCTTAACCATCACTAGGACCAAGCAAATGCAGTGCTCCAAATTTCCAGGTCTAAATAACACAGTTTTGGGAGATGGATTCAGCTGTTACAGAAGCAAATGGAATGAGAAGAAAATTGGAATGTGGTTATTAGAAAGTGCTTGGCAGCACAAACAACAAATGTTCACTATGGTCTCCCTAATCTCCGTATGTGGTAGGTTCCAGGAAAGAAATGAGTTGGAAATGTAATGACTCAAATAGAAAAGATGGCACCACAGGGAATATTTAGTTTAGCAAGTATTCAAAAAGAAGATAACTTGGCATAGTATGATACTATGGACATTAAGATTGAGAGAGACAAAAATGTAGTAGGGAGTTATTGGGTATGTAATACATTATATA
>NW_011888838.1:2634158-2646885 GCF_000151845.1 Pteropus vampyrus
AAAAAAAAAAAAAAGATTTCCAACATCAGGAAATAAATGTTTGAATATGATATAGCAATTATAAATATTGCAATAGTTATCTACCTTTAAATGGCACAAATGTTATCCTTTGTATTCACAGGTAACATTTTAAAATACCATTACCTATTAAATACAGTCAATGTATTCATTAAAAACTACCTTTAACATATACTCTAGGGTACTGCTACAAACAATGGCTGAAAAGAACATATTGTCTATATTTTATTTTATTAAAATAATATTAAAACAGTTCCAGAGGGAGCAATAGCATATCAATAATAAAAATATATTTTATCCACTAATAAAACCTGGATTATATGAATTAATTTTGCAAATAAAAATCTTCCAAAACTCAGTGACTTAGATGATCAAGATAGCATTTTCCCTCAATGTACATACTCTTTAATACTTTATGCTTTGTCAGGTAGGCAGATTTTCAGACAATGTCTATATTACTAACTGAGTATATAAACTGAGAAGAAAATTATGCCACACGTATCTCAGTGAAATCCTAAATTAGGGTTACTTTCCCTGATAGGAGAAAACTAAACAGAAGTTTGAATTTTGAAAAGCATTATGAGCAGGTTTGTTATAGATCGACTCGTATCCTTCCTAAATTCATCTTTTGAAGTATTAACCCCAATACCTCAAAATGTAACCATATTTGGAGATAAGGTTTTTAAAGATGTCATTAAGTTAAAATGAGATCTTTAGTATTGGCCATAATCCAACATAACTGCTGTACTTTTAAGAAGAGGACATTTGTATATATAAATAGACACCAGAAGGAGACCATGTGAAGACATGGGAAGGAGACAGCTATCTACAAATGAGGGAAAGAGGCCTCAGAAGAACTAAGTCTGCTGATATCTTGATCTCAAACTTCTAACCTCCAGAATTATGCGAAAATACATTTTTGTATTTTAAGTTACTTAATCTGGTATTTTGTCATGGGAGCTCTAATAAACTAATACAAGGTTTAAAACTAATGGAGTTCTTGATGGAATAATATAATTAATAGCTAAATATTGCCCTGATCTAGAGAATTCATCACCATTCATTGAATGAAATGTGACTGAAGCATAAAGAACCAAAGAAAAAAATTGTGAGATGAAAAAAATAACATCTAGAGAATGTAGCACCTTGTTGGCTCTTGAACTTGATTCAAAAGATAATAAAAATTTACCAAAGTGAGCGACAAAGTCAGATATGCCTTTTAGGAAGTTTAATCTAAAGGTAGTAAGGATGAATTAGACAGGATGAAAAGTAGATTCATGAAAATCAGAAGGGAATATGTGATAGGAAAGAAATAAGGCTTCTCTTCACAAGAAGTAATGGGAATGGAAAGAAATGGGCAAATTTAAGTAGTACATAGGAGTTGCGTTAATAAGACTTGGCTAGAAGAAATGTGTGAAAGGAATTTTGGAGAGGGAGGAGTAAAGGACGATAATTAGGTTCTAAATTGAAGTACTTGGTAGATGGCATGAACACTTAGTGAGATAGGAAAAACCAGAATAGAAAAAAGACTCAGGGAAATGATTATACATTTAAAGAACATTAATTACTAATTAAGGATAATTATTAATTAACATTAATTACAGATAGAGTTGTCAAATATTTCTCAGAGGTACAGCCAGAAAGATAGGAGAAAAATTAAGAAAATATTTTGTTATTAAAGCTAAGGAAAAAAGTGTTAGAATTAATTGAAGAATTAGCTAGTGGTGAACCATATCAAGTGACAGTGAGGGTGAGATGAGGATCGTCAAGTGACGATGTGGTCTGAAAGATGATTGTGGGTCCTAGGTCTGGCTGTGATCCAGGCTTGTGGCTAGGGATAGGACTCTGGATTTAAAATGTTACATTAATGTAGTAAGGCGCCTGCGCCTAATTTATGCAAGTATGACTCAGCTTATTGTTTATTACGCATGTGTGGTAGAATTCCTATTGTTCTCTGACATATATAAAGCCCATGCAGTCCTCTAATGCAGAAGCACATACTCCCCCCAATAAAGTTGGTGCCTGTCGTTTCGTTCTCATGTCGGCTCCTTGTGCATTCTTTCAATTGAGCGTCTTACCACCCAAGCCTTCCCTTCTTGATCAGCCAGGCGCTAACAATGACCATTAGACGGGCTGACATGGAGGTCTCAAGAGACACTAAAATATTTCTTTTGGAGAAAGTATCAGATTTTTTATTAAGATTGGCAAGAATTGAGAAGTGGTAGAAGGAGTATAAATGTAGAAACAAGAAAAAAGCTTAGTCAGTTGAACCTCTCTTCCCTTATTTGACCTCTACCCATCTCTTTACTCTTTTCTCCCTCTCCACTCTCAAGATAAGAAGGGACATTAGCATGATTGATTATAACCTAGGGCCTTAATTGGGTGACATTTTATTAGAGAGACAGTTTACTATATTTTAAATTTTGCATCTCTGTACAATGCCTTGTTTTTCTACTCTCAGTCCTAGGTAGGATCTACATTCTAGGGCAACTAATGCTTAATCTCTATTCTCTATATTCTAACCACCTGAAAACTACCTGAAAAAGTGCCTTTTCTCCAGACCTGCTTTTTCTTATTCAGCAGACAAGAAGAATGTAGCCTCACATAGGCCTTAAGAAACAAAATTAATTCTCTAAACCATTTTGGGGCATGTGAGATAATTAGGTGATCAGATATTTGTTCACTCTTAACAAAGTAACATGCTAATTCTTTTGCCACAGTTCCTTGTATTCAGTTCTCTTTTGTTGAGACCCTACTACAGAATGTTAATGGTCAGATTTAAGATGTAAGCAATCCTGGGTCCCTGTTCTGAATACCACATAATTCCAAACAAACCTTACACCTAAACTTATAACAAAGTGTAGAGGAATAGAGAAAGATAGTAGCTGGATGAGGAAATGTGATCAAAGAATTTTTTTTTTTTTTTTACAGTGGAAAAGAATCAATGATATTTAAGTTAAAATATAAAGTAGACAGTATGCAAGAAGAGGTTAATAATATAAGAGAGAGAAGATATATGCATATATTATTTTCCTTAAAGGAATGAGATTAAGGCACAGCTGGAGAGATTGCATATTTACTGCATTATAATACAATAAAAGTAACAAAGAACAGCTGCAAATACAGTTAAGAGGTTAAGAATTGTTTCAATCTGGTAACTTCTAGTTTCTAGAAATAGTAGGCAGGGTCATCTACCTGCAGTGAAAAATAAAGAAGGCTCATCAGAGGGTTGAGGAGAGTAGAGAAGCTTTGAAATCATTGTTTTAGAGAATGGGAGAATAAAAAGACTAGAAAAAGATAATTTCATTGTCAGAGTTGTCAAGCATCCAGCTGAGTTTGGGGAGCAAGTTCCAATTTTCCTGGCTATGGTTTTTTTCTCCAATAATGCCCAGAGACCTGGGGAAGAGGATAATTAGATGAAATAAAGTTGGTATTTTGAAGATTGGATGGAGAAAAAAATGACAAAGTTTAAGTAAGTGAAGATAAGAAAGGTAGTTGATGTATAGAAAGCAGAGGTCAATGGAATAGGTACCAAATCAGTTGTGGTATGAAAAGTAATTAAGCATGTTAAAATGATAAGGTCAGGAACTGTAAAATATAAATTAATGATGGAACCATTTGAGTTACCTGAATTAGAGGTAAAAGAATTCTGGATATTTTTATTAAGGAGTTGTCTAAATAATCTAACCCTCCATTACCAAAATCCAGAGCCCCTTGTTTTATACTTATATTTATTTTATTAAAGATTGTTGGGGTGACATGGATTAGCAAAAATAAGTTTCAAGTTATACTTGTATTTCTTTTCTTATTTTTTTAAAAAAATTAATACTAGTTGGCATACATTATATTAGTTTCACGTGTACAACATAATGATTAGACACTTACATAACTTACGAAGTGATCACCTCGATAAATCTAGTACCCATATGACACTATACTATACTTGTAAGTGAAAATTAGATTTTCACTTACCTTAATAGTAAAATAGGAGTCAAAGAATCTCTTTTAAAGCTATGACTTCATTATATGATAGTATGCCTATCTTAGGGCCTTTAAAAGAATGGAATATTTGGAACAGTTTTATTAATTCTTAGATAGTATTAAATCTTATATAATCTTTTTTTATTTTTGGCCCAAGGTGTTCCTAAATGATGTTAGGACTTCTGAATAATATATCACCAATGTTTTCCAATAACTGGATTTAATCAGCAAATATAAAACATCCAAATATGTCAGATATGAATAAGATGGGTCTCTAAATATATATATATTTAAAAATACTTTTTTTTTTACTAAATTAGGTTTTATAGTATGCTTTGGTATTATAAAATATAGTAAAACGTATTAAGTAACATATTTTAGTGCAACCTATAGGTTATAAAAAATGTAATGTAGGTAGATCTTAAGGAGGTATTGCGTTATTATTTCCTTCTTCATTAGAAGAATTAAATTATATATTCTTAGCTGTTGGGAGACTGTTGCATTCCTTTGTGACAACTATGACCAATATCTACATATGCATGTGTGTATGTATATATATATAACATATGACTGATATATATATATATATATACACACATATATTATTTAAATCATAATTTTTAGCTCCATTGCTAATAAGTTAATAAGAAACTTAAACTCTGTCTCACGAAGTTTGCCCAGCTCTCCTTGGGATGCTTTCACAGTTTCAGGTTTGGGGTTAAGTAGGGTTAAGTGGTTCATAGTCATATAATCACACATCTCGAAATTCTGATACAGTTTTCTTTGTTTTTCTTCTCATGGTACCTTCTCCTTTTCTAGATTAGGAATGAGGTGTCTTTGATCTTGGCAAATCGACCTCTCTTCCCTGGTAACTTGATGGAGAATGTAGATATTTCTATTTGATGTCTTGCTGCACCACTCTTGCAGGGCTGAAGAATGAATAAACGAAAAAATGATTATATAATTATATGAGTCCTGGAGCAGAGCTCAACCATACTCAAGTTTATGGCTATTCATTAAGGAAAAGACTTTTCTCAAGATGGAGAAGGCAGTGGAGTGTGAAGAGGAATGGTGCACCAACCACTATATGTCTATAGAAATCAGGCTTTGACCAATTTGGAAGGAGGGGGCTGAAAGGGAGTATATTCTCTTATTATAACAAGTTCCCTCTGAGTACATCACTTGGATGATGAATAGCATCAACAATAACTAGGAGGGATTAATAAAGGGAGGCAGCACCTGATATTTATTTTCCAAACTGTGGAAACTACAGAGTTCTAGATCACTTGAAAGGGAAAAACTTAAAATGACTTAAGCAAGTAAAGGGCTGGTATACAGATCTTGCATGTTTTAGCAAAAGAAATGTCAAAGTACCTGTATACTGAGTGCTATGAAGCAATTCACATCCATTAACATGAATTTATTAATTGCTTACCTCATTTTAGGTACTGCCCTATGTATGTGGATTGAATGTTGAACAGGCAAAATATAAAACGTTTTAAAATTTGTTTATTCATTCTCATTTTGATGAACATTTGGGTTGTTTCTTAATTATTCTTTTTGTAGACATATGTTTTCCTTGCTTTGGGGTAAATACTTAGAATTTGAAATATTAGGTCATATAATAAGTTCATGTTTAAGTTTACAAGAAACTAACAAACTGTTTTCCAAAGTCATATCATTTTACACTTTCACTAGCGATAGCAATGTATGAAAGTTCTGGTTTCCCAAATTCTCCCTAATATTCATTATTATCATTTATTATTATTACTTTTTAGTTTTAGCCATTGCAGTGGATTTAAAGTGATATCTCATTGTGATTTCAATTTGAATTTTCCTGAAGACTAATGATTTGGGGCCTTTTCATATGCCTTCTCATATGCTTTTTATATGCATGCATATGCATATTTTCTTTTATGAAGTGTCTGATCAATTGCTTTGTCAATTTTTTTAGGTTTTTAGGGTTATTCTGTTATTTATTTCTGGACATTCTTTATACATTCTGGATATAATCTTTTGTCAGACAATGCATTTTCAACTATATACATTACGTATGTACATTTGAGTTATATGTGTTATCAATAATTTTTCCCATTTTTGTGGCTTTCCTTTCATTCTTTTTTATTTTCTCCTTACTTTTCTGTGTTATTGATTTCTCCTCTTATCTTTATTATTTATTCTGCTTAGTTTAGGTTTAAAATTTTCTTTTATTTTTCTAAATTTTTTACATTAGAAGCTTAGAATATTGATTTTATGCCTCAATTTATTTTCCCAACAAAAGCATTTAAAGTTGTACATCTACACTTAGTACTTTTTAAACTAAAACTTGTTATGTTGTGTATTCATTACCATTCAGTTTGAAAAAATTTGCTGTGTCTTCTTTTACCAATGGAACATTTTAAAGTGTGCTGTTTATTTTCAAAATATGAAATTTTTCATTATTTTATTTTATTTTTTTAGATATCTGCTTGCTTGATTTTTAATATATTTCTGTTATGGTCACAAAACATACTATGCACACTTTCTGTCTTTTGAAATAAAATGTATTTAGATCTTTTATTTTTTATGGCTCAGAATATTGTCTGTCTTGGTGAATGTTATACATGCAGATAAAATGTGAATGTGTATCCCGAAGCTGTAGGATGTAGTGTTTTATATATAAATATCAATTAACTTAAGTTGGTTAATAATTAAAAACTTTTCTATTCTTACTGAATTTTTTTTTTTTTTTGTCTAGTTGCTCTACCAATTTTAAAAGATTGATGTTAATGGCAACTGGGATTTTAGATTTTCTTATTTTTCTTTGTTCTGTCACCTTTTTTTTCCAAGTGTTTTGAAGCTTTATTATTTAGATCCATATACTTAAAAGGTTACCTTGTTTTTCTAATAATAGTTTCCTTTTGTTGTTTGCAATATACTTATTTATCTCTGAAAATATTCTCTCATCTCGAAGTATAGTTTGGTATTAATTTAGCTAAACAAACTGTTTGGATGGTATATTTTAAACTATATTTCTTTTCCTATATTTCTTTATCTCATATTTCGAATGCATTTATTGACAACAGAATACAGTTGGGTCTCTATTTTTCCAATATGACAGTCTCTGTCTTATAACTGTAGTATTTAGTAAATTTATATTGAATGCAATTATAGATATGATTGGGTTTGAATATATCATCTTGATATTTATTTTCTATTTGATTTTGTTTAATTTAAATTTTGTTGTCATTTCTATGATTCTTCCTTTCTGTGTTCATAATTTTGAATTAGCCAAAATTATTTTATTCCATTTTAACTCTTCTAACACCATTATAGCTGTAATTCTTGAATTTCTTTTTTTCTAGTTATTGCTCTAATTGTGCATCTTTAACATACTAGAGTCTATTAGAGTTAATGTTGTACCACTTCATGTGAAATGTAAGAACCTTATAACAGTACAATTTCATTTGTACTTTTTAATTCTTTTTATTTTTATCATAAATTTTTCTTCTATGTGTAGTATAACCATATATAAAATGATTGTATCACTTTGCTTTAAACAATCTTCTAAATAAATTAAAAGGAAAAATTTATTTTATATTTACCTACATATTTATATTTCTTGCATTTTTTTAGTTTTATTTGGTAACTTTTAACATTTATATTCTTTTAATTATGGTCTTCTGGCAATATAATTTTTTCACAAAATGTTTTAATTTTAGCATCACTTGTATTGAATATAGAATCCTGTGTTGGTACACTTTGAAAAAGTCTTTCCATTATTTTTGATGAGGAGTCAGTCATATTTTTTATATAATTTATCTTTCTCACCTGGCTGCTTTTATACTCTAGTGATTTTATTATAGGAAGTTGAATCACTTAAAAAGCCTTATTTTCCATATAGCTGGTATCAACAACTAGAGTTTTTTTTTTTTTTTTTTTTTGTATATATAGACTATCAGAACAACAAACACCCTTCTCTTTATTATCTGCATGTGCTGCCAAGGTAATCTATCCAGTCCTAAGGCTGTAACATCTTAAGCTCAAATACAGATCATATTCAAATGAATATCTTCAGCCTTGATTTTCTCCCTGACTTTTAGACTAATATATCTAACCCTTTATTTAATATATTACCTTGCTTCACTAAGAGACAAATCAAAGTTAATATTTTCAAAATCAAACTCTTCATAATATTCCCCACCCACTCAGCAAAAGAACTTTTTTTCTCCAAGTTCCCTCTCCTAGTAAAGGACAGTCTGTTCTTTCTGTCGTTCAGGCTAAAAACAGAAAAAATCCTTGACTTTTTTATTTCATAACCACATCACTCTGATAAACTAATCTTATTACCTTTGCTTTCACTCTTGAATCTCATCAATCAACAAGATTTGTTGGTTCTATGTCAAAATGTATTTCAACTGTTACCACTTCTAATCCCCTCCAGACCAACCACTCTGAGAGAAATCACCCAAATCTTTCACCTTGATCATTGAAGTGGACTCCAAACAAGTTTATTGTTTATATTCCAGTCCCAACCCCAGTCTCTTCTCACAACAGTCATATGATCCCTTAAAAATATATATCATAATTCCCCTGCTCAAAACACTTCCTGTTTCCCTATGACACCTAGAAAGAAAAAAACAAAAATCTTTAGTAAGATTTACAACCCATGTAATTAGCTCCTAGCTATTTTTCTAACCTTATCATTTACCATTCTCTCTCTGCCTTACTCTATTATCGGCATATTGATCTCCTTATTGCTCCTTTAAGAAATCAAATATTATCCTACCATAAGTCATTTATTTACATTTGACATTCACTCTCTTCGGAAAGTTCTTCCCAGAAGTTTATATGGTTTTCTCTCACATGTCACTAAGTTTTATGCTCCATAAAAAGACTTACCAAATCATCCTATCTGAAATACCAATCCTTTCACTCTTCTTTTTTTTCTAGTACTTGTCACCTTTTGACATCATATTACATTTCAATTGGTTATTTATTGTATTCTTTCTCCACTACCATGTAAGGTCATAGAAGGCAGGGATCTTGTCTGTCTTACTTGGTGTTGTATCTTCAGCAACTTTAACCCTGTTTTATTGGAAGTGGGCAGTTGATAAATAAGTGTACATATGACTAAATGATTTTATGTTCTGGATACTCTGTCTTCTCAATTCTGTGAGCTTTGAGACTCAGATTATTTATTTTCTGATAAACTGAGATTATTACCTAGATCAAAGAATGAGAAATAAAGCCTGATTTTTAAATAAGGGGGCTTTTTAAAAAATTTTGTAGACCTTGCTTTTTTCTTTCCTCCTTCATTGCACATATGCAACATATCACTTGGAAAGAGCACATGTAAACTGTTATATTTTGTTTAACATAATAGATACAGACTATTAATGCCATATGTTTTGTGAGAATGGTGGTGCCAGGGCTTTTAAGACCTGTATTAAGAACTTTTAGAAGGTTTCCCAGTACCCATTCTCTACTGAGGAATGGCTGCTCTCCAGTATGTTTTCTCATTTTTTAATTTTTTATTAACAAACTTTCAAAATTATTATTACTATCAAACACTGATATATATATCTGATATGTTCTTTAAATAACAAAACCCCATGATAGTTTATGAAATACAAGACAGATTTGGAGCCACTATAGGTTAAATTATTTCTTAGAAGGAGTTTCTTCTTTTTAAGATCAAGTCTTAGGTGGCAAGGTGGGTACAATTTAAAATTTTTATTATTCTTTCCTTTCGTTGGCACTATTGCATTTTTCTCTTTTCCTAGATGAAACACTTCACTAAGTTTATTGCATTTGCTAATTAAATTAACAATTACGAATTAAGTTAAATTTCAAGGAACTAATCAAATTTTATATCTTAATTTGTTACATTATCACTAATTTGGATAGCAGTTTTTACTTAATGGATTACATGTAAATTAAGACAATTCAGTCAATTTTTAAAGACCATAATATATTTTACTAATTGGCAAAGTAATCATTAGTTTATACTTACATTTAATATGTCAAGTTAGTAAAGAATCATGTGACAGTTCAAGTCTGTATAAAATGTGGGAAAAAATATTAGGATAAATAAGAGTTAATTTATTTTAAAATTGTCCAGTTTCATCTAGGTTTGTGTTAAGAGGTGAGCATTGAATAATGATGCTTTTGAAGATAGATAAGTCTTCTAATAAAAATAAGAACAAGCAGAGAAAAAAATGTAATATAATACATTAAAATGATTTTCTTTGTGTGTGTGTGTGTGTGTGTGTGTGTGTGTGTGTGTGTGTGTGTGTGTATACCTATTCCTGAAAGGCTGATATTTAAAAATATTTTGGAACTTAATGGAGGTGGCAATTTAACAACATTGTAAATGCTCTAAATGCCATTGTAAATGCTCATAATACATTAAAATGATTTTCTTTGTGTGTGTGTGTGTGTGTGTGTGTGTGTGTGTGTGTGTGTGTGTGTGTGTACCTATTCCTGAAAGGCTGATATTTACAAATCTGTCTTTTTGCAAAGGAGTCTTTCATGAAAACCATTTAAGGATTTGTCATGCAAATGGTTAAGTTGTAGGTCTGAATTCATTATCTCCTTTACAGAGAACTTCTCCTAGAAAAGAAAGAAGTTGACCCAGTCTAATCTTCTTGTAAATCTGTTAACTACAGTACTTTTGGCAAACAAACCAATAATACTTGCTAGTGGGAAAGTCCATATCCATGGAATATTTTTAGTGGGTTGGACCAGGTTCTCTACAAAAGCTCATGGCAAAAAATTAATAATAATATTACAAAACTTTATACTTAAGGAACAACTCCTCAGAAAATGTCCTTTAAGTTATATGACTATCTGAATAGAAGGTGCAGATGTTTTATGACTCAGACAACTCTCTACTGTGTAAAGATATAGGTAGGTAGCTGTATACTTTTTGCTGGATGTTCCTTTGTTGGCCTGTACCTTGAGATTTATATCAAAGCTATTAGTAAAGCTATATTACTCGGTTTGATCTCTGATTTATGTAAGTGAGCTTTAACAATCTGATCTTTTATGTTATCATAGTTTGCATCTAATATTTTAGATTAACTAGATGGCAGACTATGTATTTAAAAAATACATGGTTGGATGAAAAATACAAAGTCACAGCCACTTAAAATGGCTATTATTTAAGCATGTTTAAGCATGTGGGAAAATGATAAGATCCTGTTCTTGGGCACATATATTCTTTTAAATAAAAATTTACTTTTTATTTAAGCATCCAATAGTAAATGCAATCTAAATATCCTTTGTCTATTAAACCTGAGTATAAAGCAATTTAATTTTTATTTGGATTTGTGGAAGATGGATGATAATACAAAAGCCATTAACTTAAAAAAAAAAAAAAAAGGGTATTTTATCCTAGGCAGAAGATAAAGGAAGAGGAAAGGAAAAACTCAGATTAAAATATTAATTTTTCAGTTATAGTTTCAATACTATTATAACATATCCTCATTTGCTTTCTATTTTGACCTTTTTAATTTTATTTTTATTTCTTCTTAGTTTTTTTCTCACCTTTAACCATAGACTCTGTTTTTTCTTAATCATATTAATCTCCTGCATAATTCTATTCTACAAATAACCTCTGTTACGTTTTTGCATGTGTCTTTCTGGATATGTTTATACTTATACAAATATAAATGCATTGCATGCATAAAGTTTTGCATTTTTTCTCTATTTCTTTTTTAAGTCCAAAATGTGCCATTCTATTAAGTAAATTCCTTGTTTTAACAAATTATATATATTATCATTAAATACAAGCTCTTCAAAAAAAGCTTAACATTCAGGGACAAGAGATTTTTTTTCTAATCACCTGATTTCTTTCTAATCTCTCTTCCTCTTATTCTTTTCACTCCTGCCCAGTTCTCCCCAAAAGAACAACTACTCGTGATAGGGAAAACTGGGAAAAACTCATCAAGTTCCCAGAGAACTTGTGTTAGCTTTTACTTCATGCTCTAAGTCTTCCCAGATTATCTGTTCCTCCCTCATGGTGATGTTTGCCTGAGAACAGTTATCCAAAGGGTGATTAAAATATGTCTAACCCTGGAATTCACTGTTGTATTGAATATTTCACTCTCAAATTAAACTATGTACCTTAACTCACTTTTTATTGATTTTGATAACATATTGCATTCAAATATCAATTTGTTCAGGAATAAGATGGCGAAAGGGTGGGGAACCTAACTAATTATTAGTTTTCTTTAAAAACCTCAATAAATCATTATTTATTTAACTTGTCAATAGACAGTTAGTGGTTTCTAGATTTATGTATTTATAATTAGTTTTTAATGGACATATTTATAGCCTTATTTTTGCATATTTGTGTATTTTTTTATCTCTAAGCTAAATTTGTACAATTAAAATTGCTAATCTCAATATTTTTGCACTTAAAAATTTTTTATAGATATTTCCAAGGTGGTGTCCAGAATTTTCATTGATGTATGTTCACAATAATGTACAAAACTAGCTCTTCTGCTATGACATCTGAATAATTGTTTATATTTTTATCCATTTTATTTTCATGAGGCTGAGCAAAGTTTCATGTTTACCATCACCTATTTTTCTATAAATTTTATATCTATATTCTATAAAATGTTTTTCTATTTTTTCTTTTAAAAATTTATTTTTCACTTATTCTCTATATATGTTTTAATATGCATATATTTTTAGTTTCCACATAGTTAAATTTCTTCTTGTTTTTCTTTATGGCTTC
>NW_011888838.1:2648565-2655654 GCF_000151845.1 Pteropus vampyrus
ATATAGAATTTAATATAGAAACAAAAGACAATTAAAATAAAAGTAAATAGTTATGAAAATTAAAAGAAAAATGTTTTAAAAATATCATTATTAACATTATAAACAAGTGGTTTTGGTTTCCTGACTTTGCACCTTTTATGTAAAAAAAATAACTCTGTAAATAATAAGTTAATAAATAATTCCTGTAAATAATAAGTTAATAAATAGTTTAATTATAAATTGTCCATTTCCACTGAATTATTTGAGTAAAAATTTAAACATATGCTACTATTATAAAATACAGGACAAAAATATATTTAATCTACACAGGACTTTCCTTCTAATCTATGCTGGGATACATTCATCCTTTCATTAGTTTTGGAGTTGAAATAAAAATGTGTGAAAAAAATGTTGACAGATGCTGAAATGTTTACTGGTTGCTAAATTCGATTCAGACAAATTTGAATAGATTATCGTTTTGAACTATGTTTTCTTCCAATAAGAATGACTTAAAATGAGTCTTGCAATTTTCGGAAATTAATATATATATATATCCAGAAAATATTGATATTTTAGTTTAGTGGTATAAAATATTTTTAAAGTGAATGAAATTCTTCCTTCCTAGTGATATCACTGGTCACACTCTCAAGTCAAGTAGATGTGAAGCTGGTTCACCTAGAGATACTGGACTCTACCACTACCATTTCCTATTCCCACATCCTCATTAGGTGCTAAGATACTTAATAAACAAAGGAAAGAGAAAAGGTAAAATATAGAAAAAACAGATTCATACAACAGAAGTCTATCTTAGTCACATCTACTCTGAATGACAAATAAAACCAGAATTGATTTGCTACTTTCTTAAGCACCTTCCCCAGAAGTGCCACATATCAACCCTCTTAAAGGTAACATGTTGACAGAATAGTTATTAAAACTATAAAAGAAGAGAAAATGTGTAAAAGGGAAACCTGGAGGCTGTCAGAGGATTGTGCTATTTGTAACTCCTGTTTCCCAACCAATCAATTGCACAAGCGCTGCTGAGATTTGTCCTTTGGCTCCCTTCCTCTAAAGATGAGAACTGACTCTCTTTTGAAATCAGATGAGCTCGGGCGCGTTCAGGGTGGTATGGCCCTAGACAAGACCTGACTTTCTTAAATTTTTCCATCTCTCCCCACCCAAACACCACAAAGGAATTCAGGGCTCTATGGAAAAACAAAACAAAACAAAACAAACAAACAAAAAACTCACTGTTAAAAACAGCACAAAAATCACTTAAATTTTTAGGCCTAGCAAAAAATAGTTTTCTTTAATTTTTGGTGTTTGGCAAAATCTGAAATTGCAACTGTTTACATGAAATATTATTCTTTATTCATTGTTCTTAAATTCATATTCTCAGTATCTTATTAGATTAATGTTTGACTTACTGACTTATTCATGTATTTTGTATTTATTCATTATTTCAAAATTTACTTAGTGTATTAGAGTTCTCCAGAGAAACAGAATCAATAAGACACACAAATACACACACACAGAGAAAGAGATTGATTGATTGATTGATTTTAAGGAATTATCTCATGTGAGAACTAGCAAGTCTATAATCTTAGGGCATCCTGGTAGGCTGGTAACCCAGGGCAGAGCTGTTATTGCAGCTCAAGTCTGAAGACAGCTGGAGGAAGACTTCCTTCTTCCTCAGTGGACTTCGGTCTTCTTCTCTTAAAAACTTCAACTGAATGGATGAGGATCACCAACATTATAGAGGATAATCTGCTTTACTCAAAGTCTACTGTCTTAAATGTTAGTCATATCTAAAAAATTATCTTCACAGCAACATCAAGACTGGCATTTGACCAAATATCCAGGCCTCATAGTCTAGCCAGGTTGACATATAAATTTAACCATCACACTGAGTTTCAAATACAAAAAGCCTAAAAATCTGTTGAGTGCATAACCTTGTGGTAAAGATTGAAAAGGGAGGGAAGGGGACACAAGGGACAGACACAAAGTCAACTAACTAGATTGAAACAAGAGAAGCAAAGTAACAGATTCTTATAAAATGTCAAGGGAGCTGAGAGTAGAAAGTGAATAACTTTTCCTGAATAAAAAAAGAGGTGCATTGATGTTTAAGATGCCTACCTTTTGTCCAGAAATTTGACCCAGAAGAGCAATTGCTCTAGTCAGAGAGAAATTTAAAGAGATGTGTGAAGCTCCACCTTGGGGCTCATGTGATGCTTGTTCTAGGCTCAGTTCCAAAATATTTGCAAACTTAAGCTGGGATTCAATTTTATAGTGAAACCTAATATGCATTGGGATCTTTCTGAGTTTGAGGCATTGTCTTAAAAAAAAAAAAAAAGAAAGAAAAAAAAACAAAACTCATTCCCCTAGATAGATTTTATTTTATAAGCATGATATATGACTATTTGTTTAATTAAATGTGCAGTTTTTGGAAGCCTGTTTTTAACTGCTTTAAACTGTGAGCTATGCAGTTTTTCCATTTGAAATTTTCATAGTAGAGTTGTTGCTTCAGCAAATCACAAAGTTTATTTTTGTTGTTGCAGAATTTTGGCAGCTCTGAGCACAGTGGGCTGTCTTTCTTCAGCACACTGCATTAGAGAAACAGTTCTACACCCTGAGGGTTTTTGGAGTTTCTTTGTTAGGCAAAGAATTGAATCATATTCCTGAAAGTGGACATATTTCCTTCAAGGTTTAGTTTAAATGATCATTGACAAATCAAGCTAGACACTAATTAGCTCTCTTATTGAAATTAACATATTTTATATGTATTAATGTGAATATCAGAGGAGACACACTGTCAATCTAGATTTCATTAAAGAATGTTACATACCTTTCAAATAATTGTACTGGCAAAATATTCTAGAATTCTATCTCATTCTGAGCTAGTTTCTTCCTTTCTATTTGTGGTTTGGTCACAGTAGCCTCCTAGTTCCTTGATCGGTTCAAGACTTTTTCCATCTTATGACCTTTGTACTTCCTGTTCTTTGGAGTCTGGAAAACTATTTTTCTGTTTCTACTGTGATTTGTATCTCCTCATTCTTCAAGTCTTAACTTTTATTTTATCTCCTAAGAGAAGCTATCTTTGGCCATCCCATGAATAGCAGGCTTCTTCATCCATTTCTCATCTGTAGTCCATTGTTCTTTGTTACAGCACACTTTTTATTTTCATAAGTATCCATATCATAATGTTAAATTATGGCACTTATTTATTTTTTTTATTTACTCAAATGGAGTTGTTTTTTTTTTTCCCCCAAGAGGAAGTATGCTTCATTAGAACAAATAACATCTCTTTTTTTCATAACAACATCCTCAGCACCAAATATGAACAAATTTCTGTTTCTTGATGAAATGATGGAAATGAAACAGTGTATTTGTGACAAACAAAATAATATTAAGAGTAAAGTTTTTAGAAAAAGTCAGGTATGTAATAATAATATAGTTTCTGCTTTATTTTAAATGAGATATCAGTAAAGATAAACATTGGATTTCAAAGTAAATGTGAGATAAGTAACCATACTCGGAATTTACAAAAGGAAGTGATTCACATCTTTAAATTTTTTGGCTATATCAAAGATATGAAGAAGGGGTCAGATAGCAGGAAAGGCAAGAAAACTTTGTACTTTTATTTCTTTGGGGAAAGTTATTGCTCTACTGGTCCCTTGACCTCCTACCTCATTTACCTCTTTAAAGCTTAGAGAAGGACACAAATAAGGTCAGTCTGAAAAAGGGAAGATATTTAAAACTGGATTTAACTCTAGCCAAGAATTCCAAGGTCACCTAGACAACAAAATGACACTTTGAGAGTGACTTAACAATCTCAGAAATTTTCAGTCTGGAAGTGAACATGTATTCCTAGGAACTTAGAAAGGAGTAATAAACAATCACCAAGAATCAGAGCGGAAGTATTTGCACCAAGGTCAAAGAATTGACAGGAGGAGTCCCTAAACATGAAACTCTCTAAAGGACCTAATAAACACCATGAAAGCAGGTGTCAATTTTAAACATCTGCCAGAACATAAAGCCACTCATCCAAGTAAAATAATGAGGGTAAAGTAAGAATTGCCTTTTCCATTCTCTACCTTTTCTTAGCTTCCAACCGCCCTCTACACCCTTCCTACCATCCTCCCTTCTATAATTCTTTTAGCTTTAGCCAAGGTCCATAGCATTGGCTAGGAAGAGGTATCGTAGTAGATCAGGGAAGAGTATAGATGTTGACCTCATCCATTTCTCCAAAAGAAGGCAACATCTATACCAATCTTAGCTTGGATGGTGTTGAAAACTTCTGATTTTGAATGGAGATTAAAGCATTTGAATAATAACTTGGTTGTATTGCAAGTGGAAAAATATCTATTGACTAAGATAAATCAGAGAATTCATAGGATCTGACTAAATATACATCCATGGGGTCAGGGGGAAGATTACTCCCACTGAATCAAGTTTTAAAGGGGTAGAGAGATAAATAAATATGTGTGTTGATCTCATCTCATGAGTCAAGTCTTCCAACATACCAGTTATAGGAAATTTTATTATCTAAATTATTTTAGAATTTATAGCTGAAATTTGTCTCTCTATCTATTCTCCATATAGCACTCATATTTTAAAAGCTCAAATTAGATTATGATAATTCCCTGCTTAAAATCCTCCAATTGCCCTTTAACGCCTTCAGAATAAAATTCAAGCACAGCATATAGGATCTATACATTTGGCTATTGCCCAGTACACTGAAACATTTGCTTGTATTCAGCACTCCAGTCCCTGTTCTTCAAACACATTGCCTTACTTTTCATTACATTCCAGCTCATTCCTGCCAGAGAGTACTGTTTCTCAAACTGAAATGTTCTGGTTCCTGATTTCATGGCTTTTTCCTTGAATACTCAGAGCTTAACATAACTCACCCCTTTGCAGTTAGACCTCATAACAAATTTGACTCTTTATCCCGACTCATTTTGGGCCTTCTCTACCATTCTCTATTTCCTCAACTAGTTTTATTTTCTTCATGTAACTTATCATTAAGTGAAATTATTTATTTGTGGTCTGTGGCTTGCACCAGATTATTAACTTAGTGAGAGTAGTGAATTAGTTGCTTTTGTTTACCACTGAATTTCTCCTCAAACATAGTATATACTCAAGACATTTTATTGAATAAAAAATTAAAACCAAAATATTTCTTAAATATGAAATTATCATATAGTTGAATTTATTCCTCTTTTAAAACAATTTGTGATCTTTAAAAAAGCCATGTACATGTAGCTTATTACTTTTTTGATACCATAATAGCTTTAAATTTGTGTCTTTAAACTTTTTTTAATTAATTTATTTTTATGGTGACACTGATTAATGAAATCCAATAAGTTTCAGCTGTACACTTAGCAGTAAGGCACATATATATATGCCTTAAATATATATATACTTAAATATATATATACTTAAATATATATAGATATGTATATATTTACACTGTGTGTTTATCTCCCATAGTTAGATTTCTTTCTGTCACCACATATTTGACCCCCTTTACCCCATCTACCTCCTCCCGGACCCCCTACTCTCTGGTGGGGTTCAATTAGTTATATGTAGGCTATGTTGAACATATTAATAAAATATAAAATATCAAACATTACTAATTTTTATACAGTGTCAAAAATGTAAGCATTTAAAATAGAATAGACTTATGTTTACCCCAAACAGTTGGTCAATAAGATAGATCAGTTTATAGACCATTTGATAAACTGTTATATAGAACAGGCATTGATAAATAACATCTCTGGAGTCACAATAAAAAATCAATTTAAAACTGAATGTTGTTTAGTCTGTGGCTGTGATTACTCTAAATGTGCTCTGGAATTTTGCTAAACATCATTAGGGATACCATAGAATCACAGATATTGGGTGCTGGATAGGGTCTTAGGATCCTCAGCATCCCTACTTCTCAACTTCCAATAAGTAAAATATTACCATATAGGTGAGATGAAGTAGCACTAAATTCCATGTTTCCTGTCTTCACATTGAAAATGCTGCATAATATTAACAAAACATTCTAGAAATAGAAATAAGTGATTCTTCATAAACAAGTCTTATCTCCTCTTGATATCTTGAGTCTGAAAATTTCTAGAATGGATTAGTTTACTTCGTAAATGGCAGTGTCAATGCCAAGGTGATCGAGAAGGGAAGGTTTTGATGGTGAGACTCCCAGTTGGAAGAATGAACAAGGGGCCAACATGAGAATGAAACAGCAGGCACAAACTTTGTTTTGGGAGTGTGCTTCTACTGCGGGGAGAGTGCTTCTGTTCCTGCTCCCCAAGGGACTGCATGGGCTCCACACATATTAGAGTATAATAGTGGCATTCAGCCACATATGAGTGATAAAATAAGATGAATTATGTTTACATATTTTAGGTGCAGGTACTCTATTGTGCTAATGTAACATTCTAAATCTGGGGTCTTATTCCTAGCCACGAGCCTGGATCACAGCCAGACCTGGGACCAACCAGGCCTGGGACCCACAGGCAGGATGAGATATAAGTGTGCCTAGCAAGCATCTAAGCAGAAATGCTACTGGAGTTCTAACTTGCTCTTGTCATTAATTACGTGTTAGTGTCATAAATCAATATAAGTTTACAAATGTCCTCTTAATATCATTCAAATAATGGACAGAAAACAACATAAAGTGGTATAGTGGCTCTTTATCTACTACTTATGGTTATTAAGTAAAAGTTGTTCTTCTTTCATCATCTGTGAAAACAAGAATAAAAGCACAAAACTACAAGATGATTTTGCATGAGGATCAAATGAGATAATGTATGTGACAGTGTTTTGTTTCTATAGGATGTTGTATTTTCGTTTAACATGCCTGCATTACATTGCATCCTAATTAATATTTTAAATTTCAGTTTCCCACAGGGTTGAATGTTAGATTATTAAGTGAGATAAAATATTTTATTAATTAATGAAGAGATTTATTATTAATAGAGATTTTATTAATTTCGTGTATCTCAATATTTAAAAATGGTCTTGGCTTGATATCTGAGGGGAGAGACAGAGAGTGCAAGCACACTGAAAAGAGAATGACAACAGATCCAAAGTAATCTTTAAAAAAAA
>NW_011888838.1:2658514-2659491 GCF_000151845.1 Pteropus vampyrus
GGCACTAAAATTGTCTAACAGAACTTACAAATGTAGTGAATCTTTTTCGTATGGAACTTGCAGATTTCTGAGACTACTTGGGAACATACAAGGACCTGTGCACAAACTGATAAGAAACACCTTAGGGGCATTTTTAAAAATGCCTTAGAGGCATTCTTGACAATCGAAAACAAGTTTCACTTTTTTTGCTGTTTTTAAAGAAATAGTGGGTAAGTGTCTTCACAGAAGACAAGGAACAAGGCTCCATTATTTGACCCATGGAAGCTATGTGTAGCCTCAGCCAGCTGGGAATTCAATTATTCATTTCTGCTTCTTGGCACTTCATGGAACCTGATTTGTAATCTTTATGCTTATTTGACATAAAATATTTTCTGGAATACATATGAAAATGTGAAAAATGGGTTTGTTGAGCAGGCATTGTTAAATCTATGTTATAAAAAATGCCATAACCTGATATTGTGATAGACAACTGGAGTAATAGAAATTTCTAGTCTAATGAAATATCAGCATGTTATTTGTCTAAGTACAGGAAATTCACAGATGTATCGAAAGCCAGGAGATTTCAGTATATTAAGGGAAGTAGATGAAAAAACAATCACTAAAGTACTGACGTGACGGACTGAATGTCATAATAACTAGGGGAAAAAATAGCTTAATTAAATGGAGAGGATTAAATGAGGGCCAGGGGAAATCCTGAGGCTAGATATGGGTGAAAAGGGCTTTTAAACACCCTCTTTTAGGATGTCTTTATGTATGGGTAAGTTATTGAGTTGGTTGTGGAGACTTTGGGAGAAAGAAAATACAGTGTATAACACAGATTAAATAACTATGTACAAATGAGGATTATTTATTAAATAGCCCGTTAGTTCTGTTGGGCCTATTACCCATGGTATTATACTTTTGTGTCCACCAAAACCTCCAACATGTTCAATAAACAAGGACATATCTAGAGCCTCTCCTTAAACATCCTAATTAGA
>NW_011888838.1:2659541-2662188 GCF_000151845.1 Pteropus vampyrus
TACGTGTTAGTGTCATAAATCAATATAAGTTTACAAATGTCCTCTTAATATCATTCAAATAATGGACAGAAAACAACATAAAGTGGTATAGTGGCTCTTTATCTACTACTTATGGTTATTAAGTTAAAGTTGTTCTTCTTTCATCATCTGTGAAAACAAGAATAAAAGCACAAAACTACAAGATGATTTTGCATGAGGATCAAATGAGATAATGTATGTGACAGTGTTTTGTTTCTATAGGATATTGTATTTTCGTTTAACATGCCTGCATTACATTGCATCCTAATTAATATTTTAAATTTCAGTTTCCCACAGGGTTGAATG
This sequence comes from Pteropus vampyrus, assembly GCF_000151845.1. Taxonomy (NCBI): domain Eukaryota; kingdom Metazoa; phylum Chordata; class Mammalia; order Chiroptera; family Pteropodidae; genus Pteropus; species Pteropus vampyrus. The sequence goes on from NW_011888838.1 coordinate 2,659,866, forward strand.
TTAGATTATTAAGTGAGATAAAATATTTTATTAATTAATGAAGAGATTTATTATTAATAGAGATTTTATTAATTTCGTGTATCTCAATATTTAAAAATGGTCTTGGCTTGATATCTGAGGGGAGAGACAGAGAGTGCAAGCACACTGAAAAGAGAATGACAACAGATCCAAAGTAATCTTTAAAAAAAAAGAATCTTACGTATCGGTGATAAAACATGAGTAGTTCAATATTTTAAAACATTTTTTTAAAGTGTATTTAATTTTCTTTCCTAGAAAGTTGGACAGTGCAAAGCAGTTCTACCTATAATGGATTGTAATGCCCTTGGCAGAAGTGTAGGTCTGTGCCACTACCAGAATGAAGAAATTTTGGCTAAAGGGGAAGACAGAGCAGAATACTTGCATCTTTTGGCCTTCCTATAATTGGGTACCTAGAATTGGGTAGTGAGTAGGGAAATACCCAATGAGACATTTTTGTTCTCATCCTTCTGCTCTGGGCCAAATTTCACTTCCCATGTAGGACTCTTTGAAGGGACCAGCTCTCAGTGTTCCCTGACAGAGCCTGGGGCACTTGTGTGTCAGTCAGCTAGCACCTAAGTGTAATGCTCCAAGGCCACACTTTAATTCACGTTGTGTGAAGGGATTTAGAAATTCTTCCACACCCTGAGGAGTGATGAGACAACTGGTGAGTCCGATCGGGTAGATAGCCAAAGGGAATCGCTGAGAGGTGAGGTGTAATCTTTCCATTGAATCCTTTAGGAATGGCAAGTTTTACTTGGAAAAAAAGGAAAATCACGGCTAGTACTCGTGCTGTCTGTGTCAGCAAGTACTGAAGTAAGAGGTGATTTGGCTGTGGGTTGTGGGCAGCACTTGTCCTGATCCATCTAAAATTCATTCCACTTGTTAACCAGGCTCAGATTTCAGCATCGGATGCTAGTGTCACACTCAGTATACAGATGACAAGGGGCATCATCTTGGAAATTAGAGGAGCCAGATGATGGTACAAGATCTTTATTCTTCAGGTTTGATACATGTCCTTCCAACATAGGAAGTTACTTACTTTTCATATATGCTAGAGATACCATCTGATAAAAATACAGAGAGGGAAAGGAAACCTCAAGGAGTAAATATTAATCAAGGCAAAAAAGGGAATGAGTTATTCATAGTGACTATTTATATTACTGGATGAGGTTAAGTTTACCAGGTTGGAATATCTATCTATCATCTGTCTGTCTGTCTATCATGTATGTATGTATGTCTGTATGTATGTATGTACGTACCTACCTACCTCCCTACCTACCTATCATCTATCTATCTGCCATCTATGTATGTACGTATCTATCTAGCTAGCTATCATCTATCTATCTATCATCATCTATCTATTATCATCTATCTATCTCTATCATTTATCTATCATCTGTCTAATCTATCATCTATCAATTACCTATCAATCAATCTATCATCTATTTATTATCTATCTATCATCTGTCTAATCTATCTATCACCTATCGATCTATCTATTATTTATTACCCTAACCTTTTCCACTGCCTGGTATGGTACATTAATATTAGCAAGATAAATAAATAAAAAATGATTATCTTGTTATCTGAATGCTTCCCTGATAAATGTTTTGTAGTAAATAGATTCATATTAATATTGTCCTCCCAAACACACACAATACTTGTTTGTATTTTTGACAATTTCTTTAGATGAACTTTAAAGTTAGAATTGGTTTGAAAGAAAAGAACACTTTAAGAAGAACATAAAATTGAATATAATCTGACCATTTATAAACTCTTTATGTTTTCTACATATCTAATTCTTTAATATTTACTTAAAAAATTGCTGTACATCAGAAGTTATATTTGCTGTATGCTTTTATCATATTTCAATTATGATTAAAGTAGATATTATTTCTTCCTATTTATCAGTCTACTTGCCCCTGTTATCAAGAAACATAGAGTTAATTGCTTATAAAAGATGACTGCAAGGAAGATACCCTTTGTGGAAGTTTAAGTATAGTTTAGTAAGCTTGCAGGTTTATTGGTAAATCCAGCAATTTAATAGCTTGGCATTTTTATTTCTCTATCCTTTCCTTGCTCAGGCAATTCCTTCGTGTATGACATGCTGTAACATTTGTGATTCCTTTTCTAGCACTTGAGTAAAATCTTACTATCCTGTTAATATGAATATCCCTCTCACTTAACACCTCAGATCACTCATCTGATATTCTCAATTCAATTTGCTGTGGAAACTGAGATAGGGACATGCATATTTGAAATCCACAGTCAAATGAATTAATATATTCATTCAATAATTCACTTC
>NW_011888838.1:2664803-2666688 GCF_000151845.1 Pteropus vampyrus
TTGGGAGAAAGAAAATACAGTGTATAACACAGATTAAATAACTATGTACAAATGAGGATTATTTATTAAATAGCCCGTTAGTTCTGTTGGGCCTATTACCCATGGTATTATACTTTTGTGTCCACCAAAACCTCCAACATGTTCAATAAACAAGGACATATCTAGAGCCTCTCCTTAAACATCCTAATTAGACCTGTATCAGGACTGAGGAGCCATCATTTTAAATAGCCCTGGTTATTTCTTAAGCAGGTGTTCCAGAGACTGTGGTTTTATAAATGCTGCCACATTTAATTTTCAAATATAATGATAGGCTTACAGTTGTGTTTGGGTATAAAAGTTGAACACAGTTAAATAGTTCATAAGAGAGTGAGAAGAACTGTTGGGCCATAGTGGATAGAGTCTGTAGAAACACATCTATGGAGATATAAGTGGGAGAAGAGATAAATCTCTGAGAATATAAGTAGGAGTGCTTGAGGTGAAATAAATTGGAAAAAAAAATTGAAAGTTACAGTGTACAGGGGATAAAGAACTCTAAGAACAGTAATCTATAATGGTTGAGTTGAAGTTTTTGTTTAAATTAAATAAATAACAAAACAAAACTTCATAGCTCTACCAAATCTTTAGCGGAAACCACTATACGAGCATAGTCTGCTTTGTGCATGTGATTTTTTTGAAGAAATTGAGAAAGATGTCCTACTAGTATTATGTTGAGGCCAGACTGTACTGACATGGAAGAGCTCATTTTTAAATTTTCTGTTTTTGTTTTTTTTTTGAGATAGTTAAAAATAGCCATTATTGAAAAATTAACATATAAACTTATAAGCAAATAATAACATTACACACGAAGTTAATAAATACTGAAAACATAGCACTTTCAAATTATTTTACTACATAGTACTATTATCATTGCTTTTAAAGTTACTAATGTTGATTATATCTCTATGCAAATGTATAGTGAACTGATATCTTGAAATCATCACGGTGGGAGACTTTGTAGCATGGAAATTGTCAAGCAATGCAAATAAAAACTTGTTTTTCTTATTTTGTTCATTTGCTCCTCCTTCCTTCCTTCCTTCCTTCCTTCCTTCCTTCCTTCCTTCCTTCCTTCCTTCCTTCCTTCCTTCCTTCCTTCCTTCCTTTTCTTCTTCTTCTTCTTCTTCTTCTTTTCTCTCTCTCTCTCTCTCTCTCTCTCTCTCTCTCTCTCTCTCTCTTTCTCTCTCTCTCTCTCTCTCTTACTTTCTCTTTCCTGAGAGCCAGCTGTTAAACATTTACCTACACACCACTTTCTTGGTGGATTATAGCTTTTTTTTCTCCCTCCTGCTCTCTCTCCCTCCCTCTTTCTAATTTGCCTTTCCCTTCCCTTCTCTTCTTTCTTCCTTTCTCACTGTTCTTCCTTTCCATTTTTGCTCATCTAATATTTATTCTCTTTTCTTATGGCTATAAAATGCCCATTTTGCTTTTGAAAACCACCTGCTCATTCTAACAGCCTGTCTACTTTGGATGACGTGATTCAGGGGAACATAGCATTTAGGGTAAACTAATATACCCATTCTACCCTCAGCCATAGTTGATTTAGGAAAGTGTACTTGACTCAAGTCAGATTAGTCACAGTTAAAACTTTTGCTTAAAATTCCAGGATTTCTGTTCTAAGTCCTAGGAAACAGTCAATTTTTCTCCCTCTGTGTGTGATTCTCAGGGGAAATAGCTTGGGGATTGATGGAAGTAATTTTGTGACTAAGAGGAAAGATGGCTTGAGATTAAAGCCAGCACTGAAAAGGAACTAAGAACATAAAAAAAAAAAGAGTCCCTGATTGTATCATTTGAGCCCTAGATTAAGCTACATCTGGACTATTTGCCTCCTTGAACCAATAAACTGCTTTATTTT
>NW_011888838.1:2666738-2667714 GCF_000151845.1 Pteropus vampyrus
GAATCAGGTATTGTTCTTAGAATTTTATGTGAATTGACTCATTTGTTTCTCATACTTACTCTATGAGATAGGTACGTTACTCCAGTTTTCTGAATGGGGAAACTGTGATACTGATCACTTAGGATAACTTGTCAAAGGCTGTGGGTTATTCTGTTAACCAGAAGAGTTGAGGTCATGATGTTATTTTAAAGAAATACCATAATTGTAAGAGCTTAACAGAATAAAGGTCTATCAGATCCATTTTTTGCTCATGTTATAGTCTTATATGATATGGTTCAGAAAGCCCCTTTCAATGTAGTGACTAAGGACTTCAGGTTGCTTCCTTATTATAGCTATAGCCATAAGTTAGGAATATCTAGCTCTCAGGGTCATCGTGGAAGAGTTAGGGAGAGTAAGGAATTGTTCAGAAAGACTATGGTCAGCCCTGGAAATGGCAAATGTCTCTTTCCTGATATCCATTGCCTATATCAGTCACATGGTTCCAACTTAGTATAAAGGAAACTGGGAAATGTATTTGTTCTGTGTATTCACAGGAGGATATGGATTGGTGAACATCTGACAAGTCTCTGCCACAATTAATGAGCAGCAGTCAAGATTTCAACCTAGACAGACTTGCAGGGCTCACCCTCTTAAGCACTAAGTGTTTCTTATGAAGAGCTATTTACCATACAATGTAATAAATATGCTAAGCAGAGAAATAAATGTGGGAGAACAAAAAGAAGGTACTTTGTAGTCAGTAAGTCCTCATCGAACTGATACCAAAATCACATGTGACACAATATAGTTTGGCATTTGTCTTTCTGAATAAACAAGATGACATTCCAACATTTCACTTTGTTATAATAGAATGAATGTTTCTTTGTAAAGGAAAAGTTTTATCATACTGTTGTTTATATGTCCAACCTAAAAAAAGGGAATATACTCTTTATGCTTTTTACTTATTAAACTTTAAAACTAAAATAAAATTTATATATAA
>NW_011888838.1:2670864-2675693 GCF_000151845.1 Pteropus vampyrus
AAAAAAAAAAAGAGTCCCTGATTGTATCATTTGAGCCCTAGATTAAGCTACATCTGGACTATTTGCCTCCTTGAACCAATAAACTGCTTTATTTTATTAAAAGCATTTGGGAGAGCTTTTCTGCATTGGTTATATAAAACTTTCTAAATGAAACAAATTGAGCCTTGTGTCTCAGTCAAAATAGTACATAACAGATCTTTCCTATGGACTGGTAGACTAATCCACAAACTGGAGAAGCAAGAGCTCTGACAAAGCTTATGGTAATAGCAAGGACACACATGTAGAGAAGAGAAACTGAGCTTACAGAATTGGCATTGGTGATGATCACGTTATTTATTATGTTTAACTTTAGTACTTGCTTTTTACATAGTGATTATTTTTATTCTATTCTTATAGAGTTTTAGAACCTATATTTCTTGGTTTGTTTTATGTATTTTATCTGTAGAGTTAGTTAAAATAGAAATTTGTTGAGGTCAGAGACTGTATGTTTTTGTTTTGTTTTTAGCTTCACATCACCCAAAACTTTGAAATATTAAGTGTTCAATAAATATTGTTGACTTAGATGTCTTAGTTCATCTTAGACAGATCTTTTAATTTTATTTTTTTTCTATATTTTCACTATTTATTATGACTCTTGAAAATTATATACTACTCTAAAGTGCTTCAGCAAAAACAATGGATAACAAGTTGGGCAAATTAGATTAATAACTTCTATCTTTGAAAAATTATGAAGAAGGAAATCAGAGGAAATGATAGAAAATAAAATTTTCTATTAAAAAGTTTATGTATTGAGTGGGACTTACAATAGTTTATTCCTAGGATGATCATACATTCTAGTTTGTTTCTCATGCTGGTAAAATTATTAATAGCACTTTCTTTAATTCTCAGAGATGATCCAATTTAGATGATAAATTATTATAATAGTTCCCAAACCTGGATGATGAGCTGAATTACCTGAAGACAGTATTTTAAAATATTATAATCTATTTTAAATACATAAAACATAATATAAAATAAAATAACAATAACTTATATACTCACAATCAAAATTTGACAAATGTTAATATATTGCTAATATATTTTAACGTGTTAATTTATTTTCTTTAATTTTTTTTTAAAGAAAAATAATGTCACAGTTAGAATTAAAGAATTCCCTATTCCTATCCCCTTTTCTTTTCACCCTCACCAGAGGTCACCTTTAAAATGTTAGCATATTTTCTGTCTATGCATATATTTATATTTTGATTGTGTGTATTAAAGAATTAAACTGTAGTAATTTGCATGTAGTTTAGTACATTTATTTATGTAAAAGTTACTAAAACAAACAAAAATGTATATATTTCTATGGGAACTCTTGAAAATATGAATTTTTTAATATTTCTTCAGCATATTAACTGAGAATGTTTTGGGGTTGGGACCAAGAATATATATTGTCCTGTAAAAGATTCTAACATTTCAACCACTTGGGAAATTTGATTATTGTCAGATCCCAAACTAATTTATAATGTTTACTTAGATTTAAAATATATGATTTTATGAGCTAGAGATTAAATATTGAATATGAGCAGTAAACATCTCAAGATGAAATCTGACAACCTAAAGAGGTCAATCTTTCAGTGTTCTTTTAAAATATAACCTGGTACATTTTCCCTTTATAATATTAGTATATTAGTTTCACATTGGTTTTCAGGGGTGAGAGAATTACAAAATTTGCACCTATTATTTCAGTTCCCAAATGAAAATAGGCCAATTAAATTGTGTAGTGGTTGGCACAGACAATATATTAAAATTTTAATTTAAGTAATACATGAATAAAATGCTGACATATAACTGAATTCCAGGAAACGCCAAAAACATCTTAGAAACCATTAATGTAATCAGAAGCTGAATTTAGAGAAATTACCCTTCATATACTGAATAAAGAAAGAATGATATGAAAAGGACTAAAATTGGGCTTTCAGAATATAAATAATTAAAGTAGAATATAAAGGTATAAACCTAGGTAAATTGCTGATTTTTGATACTGGAAGGTATCTAATTTCAAAGAGTTCACTAAACTTATTGAAATCTTTATTGAATTATATATTTGACTTTCTTAATCATCGAATGTTTGGTCTCTCTTTAACTAAAACCAACTGATTAGTGTTCTCTGATTATACAAGTGTTTATATAATTGTCTTTCAGCCCTAAAGCAAATTATGGATTTATTTCATACAATGGTACTAATGATAGAACACGATTTAGAAGATAAACTTTGAGACTCTGCCAGAAAACTTCAAGTGACAAATCTTAAATATTTACATGTGTATTTACATGAGACTTCATTGACAGAGTTTCACTACCATCCTTTATCAATCATGCATCAATCAGAGTTAATTGGAAAGACAGGGACACATTTCTAAAATTTTATCAAAAGATTTAACAATGTCACTGTCTGTTTCTAAAACTTACAGTGAATTTGGCACCTCATAGTTTTACTTAGTCTTTTGGAGTCTCGAGACAATAGAAAGGGAATAATGGAATAGATAGAATAATTTGAGAAGAAATTGTGTTTGCAACTGAGCTATCAAATAAATCACCCTCTAAGGAAGACAACAATGAAAAAAAAAATTGGCTCTAGCAGTTGGATAAAGGTAAGCATTCAAAATGAGACAACCAGGACTAGGGTAGATAATAGCTTGTCTACCAAGGGCAATTGTTGCCAATTAATGCTAATAGTAGTATATAGAATTTCACAAGATTGCTGCTAGCTATGCCTAGAATATTGTTAACATTTGTATGTGAATTCTTTATTAAACACCTAGAATGAAAAAGTAGAAAAAAATTAAATCAAAGCTTCTTCATTGAAGGTAAAGGAGATTTTGAGAATCACTTTAAACAAACATTTTAAAAGGAAAATAAGGTGGTGTCACATTCCCTTTATTATCCAGATGGTTCTCAATTGTGGACTCACATATGTTTGACTTCATTAATCTACTAATTAAATATTACAAGTGTCTGAATTTGCATGAAGCACTGGAGATATAGAAGTGATTAAGACAGTTGAGGCCTCTGCCAATTGCAGTGCTTTGTGGTAAGAGTAATGTAAAGGAATTACAGAGTGCTATAAGAACACATAAGAAAGTTAATAACCCAGGCTAGAGGTCAGGAAATGCTTTCTAGTGAGAGATAACTAAATGAAGAACTGAAAAAAGGTGGGAATTAATCTAAAAGAGCAAGGAGGACAGGAAGGGTGTGTTAAAGGGCTGAAAAAATTAAAAGCATGTGCAAAGAACTGTAATAAGGATAGCATGCTTAAATAATGAAAGGAAGTTTGCTTTGATAAAATCTGAAGAGAGGCAGGCAGTGAGAGTGGTTAGAAACATAGCTGATAAAGTATGCCATGATAGATATTTGAATTTTATTATAGAAACTGCTCGTAGTTATTGAAGTCCAGGCCTGATTAGACCTGGGTTTAGGAGAGATCGTTTTGATTTATGGTGGAGCATGGATTAGATGAACGTACAAATGAAGCAGGGGTAGCTTTCAGTGGTCCAGGCGAGTCTAGGTAAAGGTGGTGACAGATAAAAGTAGGCAGTTTTGACAGATTTCAGAAACAGTACCAACAACTATCAGAAATAGTATTGACAGTTAATCAATTTAGTGATTAATTGGATGAGGTTAGTGGTGAGGAAGTAAAAAGAATTAAAAGTGACATCCATGATGAATATCACTGTAGGTGAATGGCAACATGGTATTGTGTTGCTTTTTAAATGAGGTAGGAATCATTGGAACAGAAGGTCATGGGAGAAGATAAAAATTGAGTAGAAAATGCATGTTTGCAATAGGATTTATGTGGTTGCACATAAGATCTTTTGTTCGTGGGAGTTTCTTGGGCTGAGATTATATTTTTGAGAGTCAATAGCATTTAGATGTTAGCAAATTATACAAGTGAGATCTCTTAGTATATAGGAAAAAAAAAAAAAGAGCCTAAGCTCAGCATGAGATTTTTCTGAGAAAAACATTGAATAGAAAAGCATATCTCAAAAAGGAAAAACCAGGAATGTGAAACAAAAAATAGAAGATAGAAAATCCCAGAAGAATTAGGACATGTAGATAGGTTTGTTTCTTATGCCTTGGAGCTTTCACAGAATGCAATGGATTACATAGAGACCAAATAGATCAAGAATTTTATTCTCCTAATCCTGTGAGGTTGTAAAATTTATAGTTCAATTTCCCAATCTCATTTTATGGAAAGGAAATGACCTCAGAGCAAAAGCAGCCCTCAGTGTAGGGTTCACTTCCCTTATCTAGATTCCCAAAACTTCTGTTTAACTTAGCCTGCTAATTCTTATGAACATATTTTCTTTTTTAGTATAACTAAGAATTTTTGTATTTAATATGTCCCGTTTGTAAAGTTGCCATCAATGGAAAGGTTCATCAAGTTTACTTTGACAATCATTACTAAAAGTGGAATTATTCTGGATTTTTTTTCTTTTGCAGACTGATCAGATGTTACAAGGACCCAGTTAGATCTAGGGATTTTAGTGACAATTTCTCTCCTTACAAGGACCCAGATCCTTAACTCTGCCTTCACGGGCCAAGAAAATATATCTTTGGGTAGACGACTGAGTTAAGATCAGACTCTGATGTCCCTAAGGCTATAATGGTATTGCTTAGTAAACTTATCTTTCTTGCTTTATATTCCTTCTCCTTTTATTCACAAGAGGAATTCCTTCCTTCCTTCCCTCTTTCCTTCCTTCCTTCCTTCCTTCCTTCCTTCCTTCCTTCCTTCCTTCCTTCCTTCCTTCCTTCCTTTCTCCCCTCCTCAATAATTTATAATCTGGGGA
>NW_011888838.1:2675743-2684812 GCF_000151845.1 Pteropus vampyrus
CTCTCTCTCCTCCTTCCTTCCTTCCTTCCTTCCTTCCTTCCTTCCTTCCTTCCTTCCTTCCTTCCTTCCTTCCTTCCTTTCTTCTTTCCTTCATTTCTCCCCTCCTCAATAATTTATAATCTGGGGAAGTATGTTCTCACATGTCAAAATAATCAGACACCTGAGGAGTACAATATTTGCAGGAGAGAGATAGCAAACCACTAGATTCTTATACCAACTAAAGATGAATGTTTGGGATAGATGGAATATGTGTGATACCATTTAGTTAGAAGATTGAACTTTCTTGTCTTTTTTTTTGTAGTGTAACTTTAATGCTTAGTATATTTGCTATAGGAGGGAATGCTAGAGAGCAGAATGTGTAGGAAGAAAGTCTTAGTTTGCTTACAGTGAGTTATCACTAAAGATATGCTTGGGATCATGAGTGCCATTGTTTTTATAAAAATATATGTGTGTGTGGAAAGGGTGATAAAAATAGCTACTTTATATGGAATGCTTGTATACCAGACATATGGCACACATTATTTTAATCTTTAGATTAGTTTTATCCTTTCGAATGAGAAATCTGAAGCTCAGAAGTTTAAGTGACTTGCCCAGGTTCAAATTAAAAAGTGATTTTCTCACTTTTCAAACTGGCCAAAGCAATTCATAAAGAAACTTTACTATTATCTCAGGCTAAAAAGTCAGTTTTCGGGTAGTGAAGAAGGTACTATTTTACTGTTATCTCATTTTGATGGAAAAAGGAGGAAAAAGGAAAGGCTTAGCCTATAGATTGTAATAAAACAAAAAGACCCAAGTACATACACTTAAGACTAGCTTATAAATGTATTCTCTATTTCCAAGCAAAATCTTCCATCTCATTTTTGACCATACATTCCATTTTTGTGAATTTTCTCACTCTTCTAAACTTGCCTCCAATACTGTTTTAGCCTGCATCTATCTGAGTCAAATTTTTTTGGGCCCTGCATCCAACTAGAGACAACCAACCAGTTATAGTTTCTTCATAGCAGGTTCAGAACTGTTGTTACTCAGCCTAATGCTTGGGGCTCAGTACTGGCAATGGATGTGAGGGGATATTACCAACAAACAACATAAAAATTAGAATGATTCTGAGTAATAACTGCATATTTTATCCCTCGGCTACTATAAGTGATAAAGGTGGAACTTAGGAGCTAAAATGAGTTCCTATCTATCTTAATCTTCTTTGACAGCATAATATGTGTTTCTGAGGCTATATACTATTTATATTACCAAAAGTTGATTGCATGCCAGGAGGTAGGTCTAGTGAACAAAAGCAAAGTGTTATTAATTTCATATATTTTGTTTAAACAAATGTAATAATTTTTAGTGCTATCGAAATAAATTTTCAAAATTTAAACTTGCCTTTGGAGATTTAGACTTAAAATTAAAAATAATAATAATAATAATAAAGCTTCTAGATGCAATTGCTATGATGGTTTCAAAGTGGAAATGTGTTGTAAAAATACACTATAGACCACTCCCAACTGTTTGTAATTATTTCGATTTATATCATGATTTTCATGATTTAGCCTCTGCGATTAAACATTTATTTTAAAGGTAACATCTCAGTTGCACTATCATCTATAACAAAGTTTATGGGAAAAGAAAAATAATGTAAGGTGAAAAATATCGAAATATTTATCCTAGACATTGAAAAGTTGTAGAAAGAAACTTCTGAAGACTACATACCTGTAAGTCAAAAGAACCTCTGAAGACCACATACCTCTAAGAAACAATCTTATTCTGTCATCCTGGGGGTTTATTTGTTCTACAACTTCAGGATTCAAGGAAGAACTTCTTTGATAATATCCTGTAGCAGTTGATGTTTTGGAGAACAAATAAACCTAATCTTTATGCTTTGCTTTATTTTAGCCCTAGGAAAACACTAAATACTATTGTAACAATCTGCCTTTCCTTGGCATCAAGTCTTTGCTTATATGATACCATGCAGTTGTATTAATAACTGCTAAAAATGTGATTGTATTAAACTGTTTGTATCAAACTTTGGGTTTCCCTACAGTTTTACTATTGTTTTCATTGTTTTTAGTGCATGCAAGGTAGAATTGTCTCTAGCAAAAATCATTCGCAAATGTTCTTAATTTTATTGCCAAGACTGTTTTATTAAACATTGCAAGAAAAATGCTCACATCATTTAATCAAGAGTTGTTCATCTCAGTAGCCCAAGCACTGAAGCCAATTGATTAGTTCCTATTAGCTATAAAATGGTTAGTTTCAAAAAATCTTATATGGCCAAAAATTTAAAATATGTAACTAAGAATTTATATTTATATTTATATGGTGGAAATTCTCACTCTCACTGCTGTCCCCATGGGTCACCTGGAACCTGTGGTGAAACAGAGACAACTCGTCTGTTTATGTCTTGGAGCTGGCATGGGGGCCTAAATCAACTTGATATATCCTGTGTCCAGAATGCCAAAGAATTACTTTGCTTTGGATTTAAGACTTCTAATTTAAATGGATGGTGACTACAAGGGGAAAAAATTGTGGAAGTCCCATCCTCATAATCCAGTTTTGATATCCAATAAACTCTGACTAAACTATAGCATTTACTACCACCAAAAAAAAAAAAGAGAGAGAAAATATGTTAGTCTGTATATTACTGTAATTTGTGTTGATCATTACATAAATGAAATTAAAAAATATGTAAAATATATGTGTGTATGTGTGTATGTGTTTTAATTGAACCAAAGGATGTGTTACTTCATTGCAGTAAAGAGACAGAATCTGGAACAACTGCAACACCTCCTCTCCTTCCCCTAGGTCAAAGAGGCAAGTTAAATGAGGAAAATAACAGATATTTTCCCTCATGCATCTTTCAAGTCTTTGATGTTCTTTCTAATCTTTACAGTTCTCTTGTAAATGAGACATTGTTTTTGTTTTACTGTTTTAGTATAGAAATGTAGTTTCAGAAGCTTTTACTTGCCCTTTTCTTTGAAAATAACCTTTACTTCATGGGTTAAGGAAACTGTGATGATATTGTCAGCCTGCTAAGGTCACTGTGAGAACATTTTAGACCAAACTTTATTTATTATTTGACCCTCATAAATTTCTGCTTTCACTGCTGACTCACTGTAATATCCTATGTGGCCAGTAATTAATTGTTAGTTTAGAGCCTGGTGGTAGACAGAATAATGGCTCTCAAATGTGCCCACAACCCTACTCTCCAGAACCTGTGAGTATGTTAGAGAATTAAGGTTGTAGGTAGAATAAAGGTAGTTAATTAACTGAGCTTGGGATAGGAAGTGTATGCTGGATTATTGAAGTGGGCCCAATATAACATAAGGGTCCTTTTAAGTGTAAAAGAGAGGCAAATAACTATGCCAGAGTGATGTAAGGGTAATGTGAGAGAGACTTGATTTCTCATTATGGTTTTTGAAGACAAAAGTAGGCCAAGAACCAAGAAATGTGGGCTGGTAAAAGCAAGAAATCAGATTCTCCTCTAAAGTCTTCAGAGTCCTACCTATATCTTTATTTTATTTTATTGCTACTGTATACATATATTTTAAATTTATTTTAAAATTATACTTAACATAAAATATTATATTAGTTTCAAGTGTACAGTATAGTGATCAGACATTTATGTACCTTATAAAGTGATCACCATGAAAAGTCCATCTGACACCATACACATTTATTACAATATTATTGACTATGTTCCCTATGCTGTACATTATATTCCCTTAGTTTCCATCATCTTTTGGGCCCAACCCCTAAACTCCCTTTCATCTGGCAATTAATCAATTTGTTCTTTGTATCTATGAGTTTGTTTCTGTTTTGTTTGTTTCATTTTTTTGATTCCACATACACATGAAATGATACAGTATTTTGATTTTAGCTCAGTAAGACCCATTTCAGACTTCTGATTTCCAGAACTATAAGTTCGTGTAATTTGTTACAGCAGCAATAGAAAACTAATAGAGTCTATGTCAAATAAATTCTGAAAAGTGAGGACATTTTTTTTTCAATGTGCAGTTGGCTTGGTTAATAGCACCAAGTTTCTTTGTGAAAGAAAATATATAGAAAGAACTTATGCTATTATTGCATGTTTCTTTCTTAAGGGTACTCATTCTATTCTTTATTCAAGGAGTTCTGGGTCTTCGAATTGAATAAGAAGCTCTAGTTCTCTATTTTGATTGCTCAAGTCAGACCTTGTTCATCTGAACTAGAGGTTTTTCATATATAATGAAATAGTGGGGTCTTGTTTGGCTTCTTATCTAAGTTGATCTTAGGAGCCAAAAAATATGCCTGCATGTCAAACAATTCTAATTGTTGCTCTGCCCTTGATGCATATTATGGTACCGTCATTCTCCTTGCCTTGACAGTTAAGTATTGATATTTGGCATTATCTCTGTGGCCTGTGATCCTGATGGAAATAGTTTCAATGACATTATTTCCTATCCTCATCCATGGTCTACTCTGGAAAGCCACCATGGTGCTTTTTAAGAATGACACCAATATCATTCTTAATGACTTTGTGAAGTAAGGTCTTATGTAGGCTGTTTAATCGATTCAGATTGCTATAATAAAATACCATAGACTGGGTGGCTTAAACAACAAATATTTATTTCTCACACTTCTGGAGGCTGAGAAGTCCAAAGTCAAGATGCTGGCAGATTCAGTGTCTGGGAAGAACTCTCATCCTGACTTGTAAGTAGTGCCCTCTTGAGGTATGCTCACATGGCGTGCACACACACACACACACACACACACACACACACACACACACACACACGGGGGGTGGGGGAGAGAGAGAGAATATGATATCACACTTTGGTCTCTTATAAGGGAACTAATCCCATCATGACCTTATCTAAACCTAATTACCTCACAAAATCCCCTCATTCTAATACCATCACATGTGGGGGTTCAACATATCAGTTAGGGGAACACAAACATTCAATCCATAACACAACTTCTCTAGAGAAAGGATTAAGGACTTTTTCTCTGTGTTAATGATAAATCTACTTCAACAAGTCTATATCACTAAACCTATGGATCTTTCAAAAAAATTTAGGTACTTCAATTTTATTTATAACAAATTTCCTCAGAAATATCAGCCATTCATCCAAGCAAGAGAAAGAATTCTACTTCTTGAGATTGTATATTGAATTTAGCTTAGTTAGAAATCAACACTCCTCAAGTTTTTTGAACTTAGTGTTATTTTTACTCATCTTTAATGACAGATTCTCAGTCTGCTAAAGCTTTTCTTTAAGTCACTTATTTCTATGTGCCCAGAGGTTTAATAAATTAAATAATTATTTCTTGAATACCATTAGTTAATAGTCCCATTGTCCAATGTCAACTGATCCTAAATATCTGCAAACTCAATTGGGTTAGAAAAATAATCCACATTTCTTTGTTCTGGATAATCTGTTGTTGGCAACTCATTTTGTGGTTATCTTCTTGCTGGCAGACAACTGTATTTACTGTAGCTAGTTTTGCAGGTAGGGACTTATTAGAAAGCATGAGTTACCTGATAAAATTTCTAGGAAGACCAAGGAACAAAGGTTTTCATGGTTCAGGGGTACTGTAGACATGGGAAAGCATTCAACTGTCATGTGATTATCCAGACAAAATCTTGTTATTACTAGGCCCTTCTTGAAGGACTCATAAAGGAGAGGGAGAATGAAAAGGTCAAAGGAACAAAAGTACCTCTGCTACAACTGTTGAAAAATAATTAAATTCTCCTTCACAGCGCTCATCAGAAAAGCTACTTAATTAACTTGCGTTACCTTTTTTCTTTCTGATTCCCATGTAGATATATTTGCTTAATAAAACGTAAGTCATCTATGGACCCTGAGCTATAGAAAACTCTAGAAAAGTTTTTTTTGAGAGAAATAACATTTTATTTAATGGTTGTCTGTTATAGCATTATAATCTATTCTATCTTGACTATAATAGAGTAACATAAATGTGTGTGCCTGCATGTAAGCACATATACACACACATAAGCAAACACACTTACACAGATTGAATATGTATATGTATATACATAATATATACATATATGTAAATATGGTATATATTCTTTTATAACTTTATATTTTGCTAAGAAATATGTTTATTATTCAAAAGTTATTTTTAAGTACTTACTATATCTTGATACTTTTCTAGATATTGATGCTGTGTCAGTGAACAAAAATAAAGGAGCCCATCCTCAAATTGAATTTATTTACATGGAAATTTTTCCATGTTGGAACATATATACACATATATTTACCATATTATTATTTTTTTTTACCATCTTAACCATTTTTTAAATCAACAGTTCTGTAGTGCTATGTATATTCACATTGTTCTAGGCTAGTAGTTTCTTTCATTTAATAGTTTCAATATTTGATTCCATTCCTTTCTTGCTTGTAAGGTTTGCGCCGAGAAGTCTGATGATAATCTAATGGATTTTTCCTTTAAAAGTTACCATTTTTTTCTCTCTGGCTGCCTTGAGAATTCTCTTTGTTGCTGATTTTTGATAACTTTAATACAATGTGTCTTGGTGAAGGCATTTTTGAGTTGAGATAATTGAGTGTTCTGTTGACTTCTTGAATTCCAAGCTCCAGCTCATTCCTTAGATTTAGGAAATTCTCGTCCACTATTTATCTGAAAGTGCTTTCTAGTCCCTGCTGCTTTTCCTCGCCTTCAAGAATGTCCATTATTTTTGTTTCCTCTCCTGATGGTATCGGCTAGTTCTTGAATTTCTTTTTCATTATTTTTTACTCTTAGGTTTCTCTCTTCTTCCTTCTGATTTATTTCTAGATTTCTGTCTTCAGAATCACTGATACTTTCCTCCATTTGGTAGACTCTATTTCCCAAGCTTGCTATTTCATTTTTCAACTCTTGCAGTGTGTTCTTCATCTCCAGAAGTTCTATTTAGTTCCTTTTGAGGGTTTCAATCTCCTTGTTCTGCTCATCTGGCTGTTTTTCAATTCCTGAAATTGTTTATTTGAATTGTTTTGGATCTCATTGAGTTTTTTCAAAAGTACCATCCTGAATTATGTCATTTAGGTCGCATATTTCTATGTCTGTAAGCTTCTTTTCTGGAGATTTTTCTCTTTCTTCCTGAGATGCCTTGTCACGTTGGTTGTTCATGATGTTTAATGGACTATTTCTCCGCCTGAGCATTCATGGAAGTGTATTTTGCTGTTTTTCCAGAAAGAAGATTTATTATATAAAGGTCTCTCTTTAGCCTGTTGCAAAGAAGGGGCTTTTTTTGTTTGTTTGTTTTCCAGTAGGTGGCATCTAAACCTCTTAGATTCCTGCTTTATATAAAGTCTTAATAAAGCTTTTTAAAATTTTCTTGTAGATATTTAATAACACTCACTACTCATTCCCTGGCAGTGTCAGTGACAGTCTCGGCAGTGTTTGCTCAGATTCCCCAAGGGCTCTGTGGTGCAGTCTCTGAAGGTATGGGGGAGGGGCCCTCTGGGTTTGGGGTTTTGTGTTGGGGGCTTGCAACTGTGACCAGCAAAAATCAGCTGTTGTTTCTCTGAGGTCCTGCACCACTTCTCTGCTTTCTGCCCTGATGACTGGGCCCTGCAGCAAGCCAGCCACAGCTTTCCCAGGCAGAGTCGCTCAGGGAACTTTCCCCCCTCCCCTTTCTCCTGCAGGGAGCTCCTGGAGGCTGCAAGAGGCAGCTTCTTTATTACTCCCGGCCCACCACCCAACACCTGGGGTTCTGACCTGTGATAGCTCTTATGTGTATTTCCCATGCTCAGATATGCTGGTGTGCAGTTGGGTGTTTTTTGTTGAGTTTTTGATATTCAGTTTATTGTTGTTTCAAGGAGAGAGATCTAGGGACATCTTTCACTCCATCATGTTTCCTAATCATATGCACATTGTTATGACACAGATTTTTAAAACGTTTTCATATGCGAAACTGAAACTTATCTATTAAACAAAAACTCTTTCTCTCCCTTTCATCATCATCTAATAAGACAATAGTCTACTTTCTGTTTCTATGAATTTGACTAATTTAGACACCTAATATAAGCAGAATCATACAATATTTGTCATTTTGTGACTAGTTTATTGGGAAATTTAATCTCTAGTTTTCTAATCTCCAGTATACAATAAGACACAGTAGAAAAAAGTTGAAAGTTTTTGAGTTAATCTGCAGTGTTTTTCAATTATTCTTTTTAACTTTCTTCATTAGAAAGAGAAAGTAAAATCAAATGAAAACAAGTAGAAATGGATACTGAAGAGGGCTAATTTAGTTTGGATTCTCAGAAAGCAGACCATGAGAAAGAGGTTGTTGTACAAGGGATTAATTCAGAAAGTTCTTTCAGGAGAAGTATGTTAGATTGTAATAAAAGCAGGATAGAGCTGAAGAAAATGAGAAAACATGTGTATCAGAGAAGTATAGCCTCAGCCTGATATCATGGGGAGCTCTGGAGTGTGATCCCACCAACAAACCATCATGGGGGCAGAGTTGTTCTAGCCCCATCTTACTGAGTCATGGGCTAGGAAAACATAGAGGAGAGGAGTGCCTATCAATCAAAAATAATGCTATAGAAAAGTATGCAAGTGTGAGCCAAAAAATATGAAGAACTATAAGTTCAATGAGAATATACATACAGAAATGTTACTTAGAGCAAGAAAGACAAATAGATATCTATTTATTTTGTAGTAATGCTTAAACAATGTGACAAGAATTAATGACAACTTAAAAGGAAGTCTGAAAGAATATTTTTTAGGTCTAAATTACCATTGATTTTCTACAAATAATTTTAGCCATGACTAATATTAAAACCTGTTGCTTCTATGTGAACACAACAGGAAAGATGATACAATGGGTTTTAAAAACAATATTCAAAATTATCTCATTTATTCAATACAAGTCTAGGCATTTTATTGATTAATCCTAGGCATTATTATATATGTTGAGAGACAGTTATAATCAATGAGGATGTAACAGTAGTCCAAAACCAATAAAATGAAATGTAGTGAGGTAAGTGTAGAGCCCTGCATTCACATTAAAAAAAAAAAAAAAAAATTAGTTTGGATTCTTGGAAAACAGACCATGGTAGGGTTATA
>NW_011888838.1:2685977-2698251 GCF_000151845.1 Pteropus vampyrus
GACATTACAAACAAAAGAACAGCAATTCAAATTTCAAGTGACTACTAACTTCTTTTTAGAAACAATGGTGGCCCATGTATGAAATAACATATTTAAACTGAAAAACTAAAACCTTGTAAACCCAGATTTGTATATCCAATGAAAATATCCTTTATAAATAAAGGCAAAATAAAGATTTGCAATAGCAAGCATAAAAATGTGGGAATGGCTATGTTAATATGCAATAAGATACATTTCTAGATAAAGGGTATTACTGGAGATATAGAGGGACATTTCATAATGATAAAAGTGTCAGTTAATTAGGAAAACATTATTTTATAAAAATTGTGGGTGCATCTAACAATAAAACTTCAAAATACATGGGGCAAAAATTAACGGAATTAAAGAGAAAATGTGTCCTTGTTTATAAAACGTTACACATGCCAATTAAGAAATACATGCTTTTAAAGTACACATGATGCTTTCATCAAGATAGAATACATGCTGGACTATAAAACTAGTCTCAATAAATAAAAGATTTGAAATTATGTACAGTATGTTTTCTGATCACAGAGAAATTTAAATAGAAATTAATAACAATAAGATGCCTAGGAAAACCTCAAGAGATTTAGAAGTTAAATAACATAATTTTAAATAATCCATAGGTTGAAGAAGCAATCACATAGGCATTGATAAGCTATTTCAAACTTATTAAAAATGAAAATACAGTGTAGGAAAATCTCTCCCTAGTTTTTGGAACATAGCCACACCTATTTCTATATTTATTGGCTGCTTTCCTTCTACATTGACAGAATAGAGTAGTTGCAATAAGGAGCATATGGAATGCCCATAAAATCTAAAGTATTTATTACCCAACCTTTTATAAAAATAGTTTGTAGACTCTTGTCAAGCCACCTTTCAGAACACATATTTTTTTTTATGGGATGAGGATTTTAGCATATTGATTATCTGGTTTCCACACTTGTACTAATTAAAAGTTACAAATATCAGTGTCAGCTAGGTGACAGTTGTGGGTTTCAGGGTCTAGAAGAGCAAGACGGTTGTTAATCTACCAAACATATAACAATATTGATTGGGTTCTGAGTGCAGACAGCATTACTGCACAGTACAATTGGGTTCAGAGTAGTGGCCATGCCCTATCTGAATGATTTTGTTAATACAGATATAGCTCTAATGTATTTTTTGAAAAATAACAAAATGTAATTAAATCCATTATTAAAATCTCTCTGTTTAAATAACTAAAAAAGGAAAGAAAGAGAATTTCGAAAAAAAAACTCTAAACTGTTTGGAAAATATAATTCCAAATATTATTACACATTAGAAATTGAAGAGAAGGTTGAATTTAATTTCCTGCTAATTAATAAAACAATTGAGAATAAAGTCCCAAGACCAACGCAAAATTTGGTTTTAAAATTTACATATTCAGTGAGATTCAATTGGCTAACATTCTGTACATAGGAGAGTCCAATCCAGACAAATTCGACATCAACTACCTTTGTATAATTTTTTTAAGGCTTTGAGGTGAGAGTATACTTGTGGAGTACCTATGTTTGGCACATGATAGGCATTCAATAATTATTGTAGTATTTTTAATGTAATTATTTTTATTTACCTCCAACACATGAAGCCATTGTTATTATTCCCATAACCGCTACTATGAGATGGTCTCACCTATAAGATAGATTATGCCAAAGAGTATAGGACAGTACTTGGTATGTATTTAAAGTATGCTTTCTAGCTCTGCTTTTTGTCCTCCTTATATTCTCTTTTAGAAACAATAAGGTACTTGTGAAGCTCTAATATATTTATCAGTTTGCTTGGTATTGACCAAGCAATGAACTGTCACAGAGAGAATTATGCACATGCACATATGTGTGTGACGGACTCATGATTCTTCAACAATAGAAGTGCTTTTAGGAGAAAGATGGCAAACACTAACTCTTTATGAAAGTCGCACAGCTTTTAGAAGACAGATGGATTTTTTTTTTTATTCCACCATAAAGGCTAATGTTTGTGTCAGTGACATTTTGCAAACAAATAAACAGTGCTTCTTCTGGGGCTGCTAAATTTGAAATCAGAAAACAGATGATAGGTAGCATTCATCATGTAGTCTAATTATGCTTACTAGCTATTGGATAATAAAATATAGTTAAGGCAATTGGTAAATTTTTCATCATATTTTAAATTTCTCTAGATATTTGTAGTGATTGCTATTGTTTCATTAGGTAACATCATTGCATTATTTTAAAGGGATATCATAAGAACTAAATGTTAAAAGAAAAGGTGACCTTCCATCTTAGAACACATATAAATAGTAAATGACCTCTTTACCCTCTGACATTAATGTTTCAAGGTAATTTAATAACAAAATCCTTATCTAAAATACTGAAGTGTGATACTATATTTCACACTTAGAGGCATTCACTGCTCATATGGGCAATCGGTTACAGTGACTTTTCCAATCCCACCATATTAAATTCAATTAATCTAATTGATTGAAAGATATTTTGGTTTTATTAGACATTTTCTAAATCTTGCAGTCATTAATAACAATTATATATTCACAGTTGTAGCCTACAGAGATAAGTGTTTATTCATTTACAAGATAATAGTACAGACATTACATTTAGTTTTTACTATGGCTGTTTGTTAGTTAAGGTCGTGTGTGTGTGTATGTGTGTGTGTGTGTGAGAGAGAGAGAGAGAGAGAGAAAGAGAGTGAGAGACAGAGACAGAGAGAGAGACAGAGAGACAGAGAGACAGAGAGAGAGAGGAGGGAGGGAGGGGATTTTATTGCTAAGATCCTTTTGACTCTGAAAATAACCATGCCATTTTTTCTTACTAGCCTCCTATCTTCAAGAGGGCAGAAACTAGATTTGGGTGTTTATAATGTGATATTTTGCATAGCATTGTTTTCTTATAGATATTAATTATGATTCAAAGGAACAACAGTAAATGTTCAAACTGTTTTAAAGTAAAGGAGGGAAATACATGGAATAAGAATTCATCTCAATTATTCTAAATGGCAGTCCTCAAATGACCTTTAAGTAATGTATGTTAATCATTAAGAATTCCAGCTTTGGAGTCAAAGAAACATAAACTTGGGTACCAGCTACACTCAGTTTCTTTGCTGAGATTGCTAAGATTTACTGATATTGGAGAAGGTAATTATGTTCTCCAAATCTTATTTCCTTCATTAATTAATAGGAAAAACAAAAATACCTATTACATTGGCTTGTGAAAATTATTATTATGTATTTGTTTCATGATGTCTAAACAAGCAATTACATTATTGACAATGTGTTCCATTTCTAAGATGCTTGAATAATGTATAGTACTCTACCTAGTATGTGGCAGAAAGAGAGTACTAAGGAAATAGCACCTACTGCTTACCAATTAGTCATTTCTCCTTTTATTTTTGCAAATAGAATTC
Organism: Pteropus vampyrus; assembly: GCF_000151845.1. Classification (NCBI taxonomy): domain Eukaryota; kingdom Metazoa; phylum Chordata; class Mammalia; order Chiroptera; family Pteropodidae; genus Pteropus; species Pteropus vampyrus. The sequence goes on from NW_011888838.1 coordinate 2,689,410, forward strand.
TGATTTTATTTACATCTGGTAGAAGCAATGTTCTCCGCACAGAGCATGACTAGTGATCATTTGGTCAATTATATTAATCATGCACCTTTTTACCTGTTTTAGGATTAAGCATGTGATCTTGTTCTGGCTAAAATGACATAAGAATAACTCTGCTGAAGGACTTTGGGGAAAAAGTTTCCTGTCTAATTAAAAGAGAGAACGGTGGCCCTTAACACACTTCCCACCTTTGCCTTTGAACACAGTTATATGTGACAGTGGGGTTTGCAGCAGCCTCGAGTGGTCAGGAAGGAAGAGTCAAGAGAATCATAAATGAAGGAAAGGCCTGACATAGTTGAGCTGCTGAATTAACTTCTGAACTTATTGTCATTCAGGACTTATTAATATAATCATATGTTTAAGCCTCTAGTTAGTAAGTATGCTATTACTCGAAGTTAAAAGCATTTTAAGGCTGCAGCTATAGTTAAAATGCATGATTCTACTAAGTTTTTTTTGGGGGGTTGTCCCAAATGAAGAAAGAAAGGAATAATATTCCCAAATGCATAAATTTAATAATTGATATATTTCATTCATACATTTATTCAATGCATTTCTTAAGATCTAGAGTAAACCACTTATTAGGTACTAAATGGGGGCAGCCAATACCAAGTCAACTAGGATAGGTGAATCAACAACAGCACTTTGTACTAAAATTCCATGGGTTTGGTAGTATGCAGAACAGAGTATTAATCTGGTGTTGCCAAAGCCAGCTTGATGGCCTTCAGGACAATACTTTCTCAGAGTCTCCGAAAAGTGAGGATAAAGTGATCTCTACCTCTAGTATTGCTTCAAAGATTGAAGATTAATGTTATCATTTATTATTTAAGCATTATCTCTAACCTCCATAAATAATAGTTGAATGACTAAGCAAGTGGTGTATTTTCTCATTGGTACTAATAAAGATAAATTTGCCTAAAGTGTAGTTCTCCAGAAAGAACGGAACATAATTCATTTTAGAAGACATCACTTAAAAACCAGCTATTAGAAATTTAAATAAAGTTGTTGAAATGTTCACGAACCTGGGAGGATGACATCTATGTTGCATTTACTTTTTTGTGGATTTTCTACTCTTCATTATATTGCAGCACTAAGTACATATTTTTTGCTTTAACAATTTAGGACAAAATAAGATGTATGCATATTCACTTCTTTTGTTTGAAAATAGCAGTCTAGAATAATCTAAATTTTCTTTAAAAGAATCAAGAAAGTATAGCTTCTCATACAAGCTATAATTAATGCTCACAGAAAATTTTATTGATATAAAATTAAGTGTATATAATAACTTTCAGAACATCAATATGTGTGTGGCCTTTATTAATTTTTGCCTATTTTTAGGCAAAAATCATATGAGGGAAATTATATACAACTAAAGAATTTAGAACCTTATTGAATATAACCTAAAAATAAGATATAGTCTCAAATTACTTAAACAGTTATTAAAAATAGTAAAGTTAACATTTATTGACTCCCTACCATGTGCTTATAAGCACTACACTTTTATAAGCACTACGTGTGTATTAACTCTTTTAAACGCATGATGTTACTGTTGTTATTTCTATTTTACAGAGGAGGAAACTAAGGCAAAGAGAATTTTATTAACTTGCTTAAGTAATGCAGCTAGTAAGTGGCAGGTCTGGGATAAGATCTGAGATAGAATCTAGGCACTGCTATAGATTCCATGCTCTTAACTATCACATAAATCACTTGGGGGAGGTGAGATCTGCATTAGTAAATCATTAGTAAGTGCTAATGGTTCAGTTCTTAAATATTTAGGGATTCTAAGAAATAAAAATTCATAAATGCTTTAAGTAAATGTTGGTAGTTGTTTGTAGAAAGAGGGCTTTTTCTAGGAATCTGAAAACAGATTATGCTTTGGATAGGCAGTGCATAAAGGAGGCTGTGTGTTTGGGCAGGTCAAAGAGCATGAAAAAAGACACTAGCACAGAAGTAAGCTTGTAATATGTATGGGACTTTAGGGACATCGATGAAAATAGTCTCAGAAAAAAAATTATGTCTCTTTGTTGTCTATTCTTTTTCTTGTTTTCTCCATGCTTTATTCCCTTCAGAGCCTTCTCTCAATTAAATGACGTGACAGGCTTAATAATGACTCCTTAAAGATATCTACATCTCTATCCCTAGAACCTTTGAATAGGTTACATTACATGGCAAAGAGGACTTTGCAAATGTAATTTAGATTATGAGTTTCAAAATAAACAGATTACCATAGATTATTTGAGTGGGCCCAATCTCATCGCAGGAGCTACAGAAGCAGAAGACTTTGGCTAATATCAGGGTGAGGCAGCAGCGGAAGAAGGCAAATGAGATACCGCAGAAGGGGAAATCAGAAAGGTCTCTAGCCTGAAAGGGACTCAGCACGTTGTTGCTGATTCTGAGGACTGGAAAGGGGCTTCTAGGAGTTCCTGGCTGACAACAAGCAAACAAAAGGGACTAATGATACATTTTATGAAGCTGAAACTCACTGACGAGGTGTATGAACTTAGACTGGTTTCTTCCCCAGAGCCTGAAGTAAAGAACGTAACTCTATTGACACCTGGTTTTCATCCAGTGAGACCTGTCTCGGATTTCTGACCTATAGAAGCTGTGAGATAATAATTGTGTTACCAAGTTTTTGGCAATCCATTATAGCAGTAATAGAAAACTAATACAGATGATATATATAAGATTCTATTTGAACTATGAGGAAAGTGAGGGCGAGTAGTGGTAAACTTCTATCATTTTCTCCTTATTCTGCACTTCAAATACTGATAATAATGGAGATATATAAATACTCCAAAAGTCTTTTTTTGAATTTTGTTGGATTTACAATTTTTAAATGTATTATTTGATATTAAATGTTTGTTGATGCTATTATCAATGGTATTTTAAAATTTAATTTTGCAGTCGTTTGTTGCTAGCTCAAAAATCTCTTCTCAGATTACTCTAGAACTTGGTATGAAAAACTGTCCATTTCTACTTTTTTCTATCTAGGTTTTTTACTAAAGGAGTCATCATTCCTCAAAGTGCTTTAAAAACTGGTAAAATGAGTAGACTTCCCTTCTCTGTACAGCAGGAGTTTTGATTTAACTAGGATATTTTTACGTTGGTCAATACATATAGGAAAACAATGGGCCAAGGACACTGCTTACTTAGAGAGTTCTATGAGATTAGATCCTTTATGGATTTTTATATGGAGGGAAGTGAGAAAACAATTTTTCATGCTTTATTTTGGGCTAGAGAAAGGAAAATGTATTAGTCATGAGAAAGCTACTGGTAACTCAGATTAGTTGTGGTTTCTAAAATATGATGTTTATGAATCTTGTCAAAGGAAAAGATTCCAGAATTGAATATACTTTTCCTCTTGGTATATCTTTCTTTGTATTATCTATCATATTTCAGGCTTTACCATCATTTACTGCCTTCATATGGATCTGTTAGTGAGGATTAAAAACAATAGCTTAATTAAAGATAATACTCAAGTTAATAACTGCACTTTTTTCCTTTTATCATTAATCTGTTTAGTTTTATATTTATGAAGGTAAAACACTTAATTTTTGAATAATTACTTTTCAACTTCAAACATGCAAAGCTTATCTGACAGAGTAGTCTATCCTAGACATATTTTCACCAGAAATTTAGGAAAATAACCAGTAAACCTACTGAGCTTAGGGCAGAAGCTGTATTTTTTTTCTTTTCTTTTTTTTTTTAGTTTAGAATTTTATTTATCTATCTATCTATCTATTTATTTATTTATTGGAGATGTGTGTGTGTGTTTTTCTTTTTTTAAAGTATATTGGGGTAACATTTGTTAATACAATTATATAATTTTCAGGTGTACATTATAATTTGACATCTATATATTCTATTGGGTGATTACCACCCAAAGTCCAGTTTCCTTCAGTTACCATATATTTGATCCCCTTTACCCACTTCACCCTCCCCCCAAACCCCTTATATTTGACCCTCTTTACCCTGTCTACCTCTTCTCTCCTCCCCTACCCCTTACCCGCTGGTAACCACTAGTCCATTGTCCATGTTCCTGACTCTCTGTTTGTCCTGTTCATTGGTTGCTTTTAGGTTTATATCCCACATATAAGTGATATATAATTTTCAACTTTTTCAGTTTGGCTTATTTTGCTTAGCATGATTATCTCAAGGTCCATCTAGGTTATTGCAAATGGCAGTATTTCATCTCTTCTTATGGCTGAGTAATATTCCATTATATATATGTACCACAAGTTCTTTAGCCAGTCATCTATCATAGTACATTTTGGTTGCTTCCATGTCCTGGCCACTGTGAATAGAGTTGCTATGAAAGTCAATGCGCAGATATCTTTTCGGATATAGGTTTTCAAGTCTTTAGGGTAAATACCCAGTAGAGGGATAGCGGGATCATACGGTAGATCAATTCTTAGTTTTATGAGGAACCTCCATACTACTTTCCATAGTGGCTGTACCAATTTTGCAGTCCCACCAGCAGTGTATAAGGGTTCTTTTATCTTCACATTCTCTCCAACATTTGTTATTTCTTGTTCTGTTGATTATTGCTCTTCTAACAGGTGTGAGATGATATCTTATTGTGGTTTTGATTTGCGTTTCCCTAATAGCTATCGATGTTGAGCATCTTTTTCTATATTTGTTGGCCATTTGTATGTCCTCTAGGGAGAAGTGTCTGTTCAGGTCTTTTGTCCATTTTTTGATTCGATCATTTGCTTTTTTGTTGTTATTAAGTCATATGAGTTCTTTGTATATTTTGGATATTAGGCCCTTATTGAAGGTGTTGCTTGCAAATGTATTTTCCCATTCAGATGTCTGTCTCTTTACCTTGTTGATGATTTCTTTTGCTGAGCAGAAGCTTTTTAGTTTGATGTAGTCCCATTCATTTGTTTTTGCTTTTACTTCCCTTGCCTTTGAGGTCAAATTCATAAAATCCTCTTTAAGTCCAAAGTCCTTGAGTTTAGTTCCTATGTTTTCTTCTATGTATTTTATTGTTTCAGATCTTATATTCAGGTCCTTAATCCATTTTGACTTAATTTTTGTATATTATGATAGACAACAGTCTACTTTCATTCTTTTGCAAGTAGTCTTCCAATTTTCCCAGCACCATTTATTGAAGAGGCTTTCCTTTCTCCACTGTATGTTTTTGGCTCTTTTGTTGAAAATTATTTTCTCATATAAATATGGGTTTACTTCTGGACTCTTGATTCTGTTCCACTGGTCCGTGTGTCTGTTTTGCTGCCAATACCATGCCGTTTTGATTACTGTCACTTTGTAGTATAATTGAAGTCGGACAGCGTGGCGCCTCCAGCTTCGTTCTTTTTTCTCAGGATGGCTTTGGCAATTTGGAGTCTTTTGTGCTTCCATACAAATCTGATGATTTTTTTGTTCTATTTCTTTAAAAAATGCTGATGAGATTTTGATGGGGATTGCATTAAATCTGTATAATGCTTTAGGTAATGCGGTCGTTTTAACTATGTTGATTCTTCTAATCCAACAACATGGAATATCTTTCGATTTCTTTGTATCTTCTTTGATTCCTTTTAATAGGGTCTTGTAGTTTTCATTATATAGGTCTTTCACATGTTTTGTTAAATTTATTCCTAGATATTTTATTCTTTTTGTTGCAATTGCAAAAGGAATTATTTTTTCCACTTCTTTTTCTGACACTTCATTATTAGAGTATAGGAACGCTATGGATTTTTGAACGTTGATTTTGTATCCAGAGACTTTACTGTATTTGCTTATTGTTTCTAGTAGTGTTCTTGTAGAGTCTTTAGGGTTTTCTATATAGAGATTCATGTCATCTGCAAATAGCGACAGTTTGACATTTTTGTTTCCTATTTGGATGCCTTTTATATCTTTCTCTTGCCTGATTGCACTTGCTAGGACCGCCAATGATATATTGAATAACAGTGGCAATAGTGGACAGCCTTGCCTTGTTCCTGATCTTAGAGGGAAGGTTTTTAGTTTTTCACCATTCAGTATAATGTTGACTGAGTGTTTGTCATAGATGGCCTTTATTATGTTAAGGTACTTTCCTTCTATACTGATTTTGTTAAGTGTTTTGATCATAAATGGATGCTGTATCTTGTTGAAGGCTTTTTCTGTATCTATTGATGTGATTATATAATTCTTATTTTTTAATTGGTTTATGTGGTGTATAACATTAATTGATTTACATATGTTGAACCATCCCTGTGCTCCTGAGATGAAGCCCATTTGATCATGGTGTGTAATCTTTTTAATATGTTGCTGTATTCAGTTCGATAGTATCTTATTTAGGATTTTTGCATCTGTGTTTATGAGAGATAATGGTCTGTAGTTTTGTGTGTGTGTGTTATCTTTAACAGGTTTTGTGTCAGAGTAATATTGGCCTCATAAAATGAGTTGGGAAGTATTGCCTCCTTTTCGGTTTTTTGGAAGAGTTTGAGGAGAATAGGTATTAAATCTTCTTTGAATGTTTGGTAGAATTCACTGGTGAAGCCATGTGGTCCTGGACTTTTTCTTTTTGTTAGGTTTTTGATGATTGTTTCAATTTCCATACTGCTGATTGGTCTATTTAGACTTTCCAGATCTTCTTGATTCAGTCTAGAAAGACTGTATTTTTCTAAGTACTGGTCCATTTCTTCTAGGTTATTAAATTTGGTGTTATATACTTTTTCATAGTATTCTTGTATGATCCTTTGTATTTCTGCAGTGTCTGTCATAATTTCCCCTTTCATCCCTGTTTTTATTTGTGTCCTTTCTTTTTATTTTTTAGTGAGTCTAGCCACAGGTTTGTCAATTTTATTAACTTTCTCAAAGAAACAGCTCCTTGTTGTATTTATTTTTTCTATTTTTTTGTTGTTGTTTTCAATTTCATTTATTTCTGCTCTAATTTTGATGATTTCTTTCCTTCTGCTGACTCTGTGACTTTTTATTGATGAGCTCAGTCCATTGACATTTTGGGTGATTATTGAAATATGAAGTCTTCTTATAAACATTTTACCTTTTGCTTTATATATATATACAGTCATCCATTTTCTTCTGCATGTGCCTTATCTCCTTTCCTGCGAATTTGGATCTTTGAATATTTTGGGGCTCCCTGATTGGGAGTATAGATATTAATAAGTGTTATGTCTTCTTGGTGCATGATTCCCTTTATCTTTATGAAGTGTCTCTCAATATCTCTTTTTACCTTTTTTTATTTTGAAGTCTATTTTGTCCGATATTACCTGCGAATTTGGATCTTTGAATCCTCCTCTTTTCAGTCATTGTTATCTCAGTTTGTTTCTATGTATGCTGAACGTTCATTACTATCTTGCTATATCAATTCTTCCTTTTCTAGTTTTTTATGATGAAATGTTAGGTTGTTTATTTGGGCTTGTTCTTGTTTTTGGAGATAGGCCTGTAATGATTTGAACTTTCCTCTTATGACCACTTTTGCCATGTCTCAAAAGTTTTGATATGTTGTACTATCATTATCATTAGTTTCGATGTATTTATTTATCTCTCTTTTTATTTCTCTCACCCAGTTATTCTTCAGTAACATGTTGTTTAATCTCCATGTATTTGTGTTTCTTCCTGCTTTCTTTTTGCAGTTGATCTCTAGTTTCAAAGCATTATGATCAGAGAATATGGTTGATATGATTTCAACTCTCATATTTGTTGAGGCTATTTCTGTGTCCTAGTATGTGGTAGATTCTTGAGAATGTTCCATGTGCACTAGAGAAGAATGTATAAGCAGCTGTTTTCAGATGGATGGCTCTGTACTTGCCAATTATATCCAGTTGGTCTAACGTGTCATTTAGAGGTGTAATTTCCTTACTGATTTTCTGTTTGGATCATCTGTCTATATCCAACAGTGGGGTATTTAGGTCCCCTACTACAATGGTGTTTTGGTCTGTTTATCCCTTTAGTTCTGTTAGTAATTGCTTTACATATTTTTGGGCTCCCTGATTGGGAGTATAGATATTAATAAGTGTTATGTCTTCTTGGTGCATGATTCCCTTTATCTTTATGAAGTGTCTCTCAATATCTCTTTTTACCTTTTTTTATTTTGAAGTCTATTTTGTCCGATATTAGTACTATTAGTCCCTCAGAAAAGAATGCCATTTGCTTGAAATATCATTTTCCACTCTTTCACTTTGAGTCTATATTTGTCTTTGGATTTGAGATGTGTCTCCTGGAGGTAGCATATGGTTGAGTTTAGTTTTTTGATCCATTCTGCAACTCTGTGACTTTTTATTGATGAGCTCAGTCCATTGACATTTTGGGTGATTATTGAAATATGAAGTCTTCTTATAAACATTTTACCTTTTGCTTTCCGGTAGCTTGGTGTTTCTATTGCTTTCTTGTCCTTGTGTTTCTGTTTTCTTTATTTTGGTTGGCTTTTGTGGGTTTTGCCTCTGGTTCTTCTTGTTTTATGTTATATACTTCAGTTCTGAATCTTCGGCCTGTGGTTACAATTACAAATACATAAAGGATAGTTATATATATATACAGTCATCCATTTTCTTCTGCATGTGCCTTATCTCCTTTCCTGCGAATTTGGATCTTTGAATCCTCTTTTCAGTCATTGTTATCTCAGTTTGTTTCTATGTATGCTGAATGTTCATTACTATCTTGCTATAGCAATTCTCTTATTATTTACGATTGTAACGCTCTGTTCTTAATAAGGATTATACTCCTCTGCTTCTATTTGCCTGATAGTCACTTTACTCCTAATCATGTATATTTGTTTTGTTTTGTTTTGTTATTTTGTTTTAGGTAAGCTGACATCTTTCAGTATTTCCTGTAGTGCAGACCTCATAGTTGAGAATTCCCTCAA
>NW_011888838.1:2700241-2702257 GCF_000151845.1 Pteropus vampyrus
CTGTGGTCCCATCCCAGTTCTCTGCTTTCTGCCTTAATGACTGGACCCTGCTGCCAGCTGCTAGAGATCTGGCACTTCCAGGCAGGCTGATCAGGGAAGTCACCACACTTTCTCTTCTCCCCCTCCTTCTGTAGGGAGCACTGGCAACTGCAAGAGGCAGCCTCTTTTTTACTCCCAATCTACCACCTGATACCCGGGGTTCGACCTGTGGTAGCTCTTATGCTCAGATCCCACGTTCAGATGTACTGGTGTGCAGTTTGTGTGTCTTTTGTTGAGTTTGAGGTGTTCAGCTTATTGTTGTTTCAAGGAGAGAGTTCTGAGGATGTCTCCCACTCTGCCATGTTTCCCAGAATTCTCTCTGTATTTTTTTTATTGATTGAATTTAAATTAAATACTTTTGTTAATTAGTTATTTTTTGTTGCTACCTTCACATAACTCAAAATATGTTGAAAAGAAATGTCTTTATGTGATCTAACTTCTAAAATGACTTAACGCTAAAAAAATGCAGAATTTAAAATGCTACACACTTAACTCTATATGAAAACAGAATTGCAGATATTGTTAGATTGAACTGAATTCTAATGATTTAGGTTATGTTTAATTTCTTTTGCGAATTGCTCTCAAGTTTTAATAGATGTGTTTTATTTTATGTTGATTCCAGAAATACACCATTGATTACTTTTTTTAAAGGAAAAAAAAGTTTAAATAAATAACTTATTATTTTGTTTAATTGTTCTATGGTTAGAACAAATTGTTTAGAATTTCCTCATTTAAATGGATCTGGTGCTTCTTTGTTGTGGCTCCATGGTTCAAGCTAACCAAATCCATGCAAATAAGCTAAATAGTTATAATTCAAATGCTTAGATTTAATAAAGTATTTTTATTATTTTTAACTACTTATAAATGTAATACATCATCATACTAAAAAGTTTGGAGAAAATTATATAAAGAAGTTCATAAAAATCACCTGTTATTAAACCATTAACATCGTATTAATATTTAGGGGAATATTTATTTTAAGACTTTTTTATTGTGTACATATAATAACATTTTGAAAGAAAAAAAATTGCCCTTCTTATCCTATAAGATCTTATAAGATCTTATTCTTAGTTGACCTAAGGCCTTCTTTTACCTGGGGAAAACACATGGGTTGTTACAGAAGATATATAGAAAAATAAAGAATGATAATAAACTTTTGACATTCAAAATAAGATTTTCAGAAAGTCTTCAAAACCAGTGTTCATAAAACAGAATTATTTTTCTAAATTTATTTTAGCTCACATTTAATATCTCATGGGGCAGATCATAGAGTTTTTAATCATTTGGAGAAAATAGTCTTTCTTCCATTAAGACTTAAGATGCTAGAATTGGGAAAAAGTTGGGAATGTGACTGAGGAAATGTAAAAATATGAGGAAGTGAAAGAGAATAAAAGAGAAAAAAGAAATTAAGGAAATCAGGATTCGTTGCGTCCCCTTATTTTCCTGTCTCCAGTCTGAGACAGGAGCTAGTTTAAAATGTGTAGGAGTGTGGAGGAGGTCATGAAGGCATTGAATACAAAGTTGAAGAAAGCACCAAGGGCAGATGGAATTGAACAAAAATGGAGTAGTCACTTGAGGAGACAGAGCTTTGAGCTTAGGCAGAGAAATAGTAAGCAAAAATAGTTCATGGGTAAGATTCATTTAGTTGCTATATGGTGCTGTACTGAAATGAGTGCCAGTATGCCAACAGGGCCAGGCCATTGTCAGGATGAACTGGATTCATATTAGAGGCTACAGATGGGTCAGAAGATAGATAGAATATACGGTAAAGCCTTAAAAATGATTTTAGCCAGTGAGAGTTATATAGAAGCCATATCAACAGGAAGGGCTACTGAGAAAAGACGGAAGGAGTAAAAAGGTCCTCTGTAATATGAGTTATATCATTTGTTGATATCAACATTGAGTTGCCTCTGTAATATGAGTTATATCATTTGTTATCAACATTAAATACTAAAACGAGAGCCAGGCAAACAGAGG
>NW_011888838.1:2704547-2706671 GCF_000151845.1 Pteropus vampyrus
CTGACATTTTATTTATAAGCTTATTTTATTTAATTTGGGTATTTTAGTGATGTTCATCTCTTAAAAGTATAATATTTTCTATTCAGAAGATCCAGAAAATAAGAATATCTCCAGAAATGAGAATGTCTGTTTTCTCTTTGCCTAACTCCTAAAGCATATATTTTCTTGATTTGTTTTTTATGCATGTGATAAGCTCTCAAAGTTTTTACTCCAGGTGCTTAGCATTTAGCTTAGTTCCTTGGGGTCTTTGTGTTTCTAAATCAAGCAGGCATCTAATCTTCTTGTCCTTGAGTAAGTTAGTACATCCGGCCTATAATCAAAGATTTAGAATAGAATTACATAGAGACAGTCAAGGACGAAACCAGTGAACCCCAAAGATTACCCTTGCGAAATTAATCCAAAGCAATAGAGAGAACAGCAAAAATATATATTACATGTTGCCAATTACTTTTCAATACAAACATTATATCATAAACAAATCACATAAAATCCACTAACACCATTTCAGGTATCGTATTGAATCTGTGCATTGGTTAGAATGAGCTACAAAATCCCATATATAACTGTAAGTGTGCTTCTATTTCCTTTTCACATTTATTAGGTAAAAATTCATGCAAGCTATTTGGGTTTGGTTATCTTTTATATTAGTATTATGATTATGTTTGGAAAGCATACATTATGTCACAGAACAAAAATCTAGGTTCTTCGTCTATTAAATCAAGTAGACAAATCCTCTCTTGCGGAGTTCTTGGAATTCCAGGGACTCAATAAATGTTTTAAGTATGTTGTTATTTTGTTGCATTAACATATGCATTTATAGCATTTCTTATTTGAAAATATCAATCTGTTTTACAAAAATATTTTCTTTATTAACAATTACTAATTACACAAGCCTGGGACTCACACTCTTATGCAGGTCAAATACATGCATATATCAATAACAACTAGTACAACTCATATTTTACTATATTTTAAGAAAAATTCTACATTACTTTGTATCCATCAAAAAATATTTCCATCCTTATGATTATTTTATATTTTAAAGGACAATCTCAACTATTGATTAAAGAAAGATAAATAGGAAATTTCCCCCATTATCATGATTAATCGTTATCTTAGTAACAACAATTTATTTAGCACTTATTACATTGCAAATGGTATGCATAATAAACATGTTATTGCTAACCCTTACAACATAAATATTACCCTCATTTTTGATATGATAAAAGTGGGAGTTGAGGATATTATATAATTATTTGTCCAAAGTGACCTAACCATGAACAAAATACAGGTTTCTCTGACACCTGCTTTCTCAATTTTTCTAGAAATGCAGCCATCGTCTTTCGCCAAGGTTGGTTCAACTAGCCAACTGATGTGTATAGATTTTTAAGCCTAGAGATAGGTTTCCTGCATTTATAAAGTTTAACAAGGAATGACTTAATTTTGCTTAATTTTTTTCTGTACTATCGTTGTTATAAAAATGTTCACTTGACTCAGTTTTCCTTTTCTTAGAATATTGCTGATAACAGTAGAGCTTAAATGCTTTGCTCAGCAACAATTATTTTCTAGCCTAGCTATATAAGATACACTGATATTACTGCATTCTCCTTTAAAGAGTAAAGTGTGTAGAAAATTGAACTGCACAGACACTGCAGCATAGCTAAGACTGTAAATATATATAATTAGAATGGCATTTGATATTTCATTTGCCACAGAATTATAGAACTTTAGAAGTTGAAGGGTCATCCTAAATTATTTCAAAGTCAAGATTGAGGCCCAGAGGATTTGTGAAGACCTAGAACTAGGATTAAAGTTTTATGCACATAAATGGTTTCTACCTAGAAGATTGATATAAATGATTTAATGCATTAAAATTCAGGCTGAATGTAAGGTTTATTTGTTCTTTCAATAATCATTAAATGTGTCTTATGTACCAGATATTGTTTTAGGTACTGGAAGCCAGTGGTGAATAAAATAGATAAGCTCCCTGCTTTTATGAAGCTTATTCTTTAGTGGAAGAGAAAACAGTTCACAAGCCAAAGAACAAATAAATGGAAATATATTTAAGATTTTGGTAAGTGTATTGATAAATAAAGTGCCTGATGAACAAAGATTGAAGGGGTG
>NW_011888838.1:2709676-2715973 GCF_000151845.1 Pteropus vampyrus
TATACTTATAAATTCAATTTATTGCAAAATCTTTAGTCACTCTATATCATAAGGTCTAGGAGACTGAAAAAGAAACTACCTTTTAGAATGTGAAAGAATGAGAGGCTTACAGTAGCAATTCCAAAATTCTGCTTGGTATTCACCAAGCAGAATTATCTTATTATGTTGTATCTCTGCCTTGAAGATAGAGTATTTATTGCTTAGGACACAGTTCTGCATCTGCTCTAGCTCTCCAATCCATTGTTTTCCATTGCCCTTAGTTCCTTCTTCCGGGAATTCCTGATGTAGTATCTCCTTTGGCCTCATCTAAGGAGTTTACTGAAGAGTATGCCCTCTTTAGAAGCTGAACAATATCCTGCCCATAAATGTTTGGGGTCTTAAAATTCCTTCTTAAAGATTAAACATTTGTCAGTAATAATTTAGTTTTACCATACTGTATGATAAATAACATTCTGGTTTTATTATTCATGCATCAACCTGTGATTGATCTGATATTTCTGTTTTTATTATAGACTAAAATATATTTTCTCTGTAAGTATTTAAGATTAATTAAAGCTACTCGACCTAGTGTACACAAAAAACAAGACACATTCTTGTACCAAAAAATTCCATGAAGGAGATTAATAAGAATATCAAAAGTTATAACATTGCATTCAAGTACTGTAAAACTGGATGTGTTTATTATGCTCTGGAAGGAAAGAGAAGTACCCATCTAGCACTGTAGATCCGAGACAGGATGCTTTTTAGGGTATTTTTTTCTGAGACCAAATCATAAAGAGTAATTAATGAGAGAAGGAATGTTTCAATAGAGAATGTGTGAAAGCAGATTCCTGAGAAATTGGCATTTATTCGGGAAAAGGTAAATGAACTTTTATAGCTGGAATATAGCCTATCTAATGAGAAGAGGAGATTTTAATTGACATAGCAATGTTAAGGAATTTGGATTTTATCTTGAGAATAATAGAGGAGAAAAAGATGTGTTAAAAATAGAGGTCAAGTTTAAGTCTGAATAAATGATTTGCATGTATTAAAGAAAGGTGGGAGTGGTAATATTGGAGACCTGAAAGTACAGGTAGCAATCTGATGGAATTTTGATGGACTGAATTTTGTTAATGACAGTAGGGCAGTGTGGAGAGAAATTAAGAATGTTAGAGTTGAGAGAGCTTTTCAATTATGTGAGGGTAAGAGAGGGAGGACTGGAGAACAATTCTTAGCTCTTATTTCACAAAAACAAATTTGAAAAATAGGAACAGATTTTGTATATTTAATGAGATTGTCCATGCTAAGATGGTGGTCTATGTTTTATCCAAATGGATAGCTAAGTATAAATTTGGATACAAATGTCTGGAGCTCAAAAGAAATGGAACCACCTACATATAGGTGATGTGAGTTCAGGGAAGAGTTAGAGAAAAAAGAACTAATAGAGAACAGAAGATGGTAGAGAGACAGCAGAAGTGAGAAAAGCTTTTTCATGAAACTGAAGAGGGGAGGTATTATTAATGGATAAGATTATGATTGGTATTTAACTCAAAGAGAAGTCAATCAAGGAGAAGGTCCAGTGAACTTGGCCATAGGAAATAACTGATGACCTTAAGTGGAGCAATTCCAGAATAATATATCTATATAGATTTCTGAAGCAAGGAAGTAAAGGTGTGAAGTATTAATGCTGTTATACTAATACAAATAAGTGCATTAGAGCATTATTAAACTTAATAACGAAAGAAAGAAGAACATGAAGACAAAACTAATGTTTATTTCCTTAGTGTTTTTTAATGTTAGGAGAGACTTTAACATCGTTTGTCAAGTATTGGGAGGTGACAGGGTAGTGAGTAGGAAGATAATGAATTGAGAAGTGATGCTTGTTTGAGCAAGACACTAAGGAAGTGGCATGGATTGAACACGGGAGAAATTAGAATCAGGTGAAGAAACAAAAGATGATGCATTTTTTTATAAAGGAAGTAGACAAAGATATTTATGAGAATATACTGAGGAATTATTACTAAGTTTTTAAGTGGTAAAATTAGTTTTTTTTAGCTTTTACTTTATCTAAACTCTTTGTTTTTAATATTTTATACAAAGATTTGCACTGCTAAGCTAAACAACAATCTGATTTCTTTGAAACAATCCACAGTCAGAAATAGCAGAAACAAATAAGCATTGACTGAATACATAAAATTATCCTGTCTCAGAATAGGACTGGAAAAGAATTACTTTGGGGAATTACACTCTAACTTCATAGAGCACAAGGTGATTGTCACATTTAGCCCTCAGTCCTGTATTTTATATATTGTCTTTGAGGTTATAACTTTTTAGTTATGATTTATGAAGAGTAACAGCTTGATCTGTCTTCAGTAACTCATCTCTATGAAATACAAAGTGTCGGTTCAGCACAAAATAATAATTTACTTTAGCCATATATTAAATATATATCCAGCAAACAAATTGTAATTTGATTTTTAAAATGATTATTCTTAGAAGCAGCATTGCTTAGTGGATTAAATAGCTATAATGGCAATATTAATAAAGATTGTGTGAGCTACGCCATATTTACTCAGTGTAGACCTCATAACCAGTGGTAAATAGGAAACACAGAGGTCAAACATAAGATATTATAAATTGTCAGAACATTTAAGTAATATTATCAGGTAAATAAAATATATACATATATATTTATGATATATATTAAAATATAGATTTAGGGTTTTCAATACCTAAAAAGACATGGCCGGGTTGAGAAAAAGAAAGGAAGTCTGTAGGGAAGGGACAGGTACCAGGGCTGTGCAATTTAGACTCTAGATACAGGAATGAAAGGATTCCACCACCCTGTATAGCTCCTAAGATTAGGAGTCTAGATAATGTACCTGAGTTATTCCTCAGGGCTGGTCTTTTGTGTGGACATACTCTCTAGTCTTATTCTATAATAACTAACTGCTTGAGTTACATGGCTTAGTCTCCTCTCTGAAGTGTGTCCCATTTCCTTGTAGTGTCAAAAATTCTTTTACCAGAAGAAAAGTTAAAAGTCTTTTGTTGTAAATGAGAGTTAACAGACTTAAAAAGCAAATATGCTCAGAAAGACAGCACTTTTATATAACATGGTTTTTAATAGAGATAATAACCATAAGCACTAGTTGGTGATAGATTGGTTTTTGTTTTGAAGGTTAAGTTAAAGGGAGATGTAGCGTGAACATATGTTGGATTCATGAAATGAAGGATAATTGTATAAAAGAAGAGTTTGGGCTTACAAAAGACAAGATTCACACTCAATTATACTTGGGTTCCTGTAGAAATTCAACAGGTCAATAGAAAGCAAAATTTGAAAGTATTTTTGCTTTGTAGAAGAAAGACAAGTTTATATTAGACATACTTTTTTGCTTGCTTTTAACTAATCTCACTTTATATAAAGACATTTTAATATCAGGGATTTGTCAACGTACAAAAGAATTTGTTATAAAAATATCACCTTACAACCATATTTTGTTTTGCATATCTAATGAAGTGAAAGTAAGTCATACTTACATTGACATTTTTGTCCTTCCGTCAGCATAATAGACTTTTTAATATTTTCTAATCCCCCACACATTGACTATAATAGTATCTGTTTATAAGTGAAGAACACACTATCCCAAATGACCACAATTTGAAATGCAAATATAATTCCCTAATGTATAAGAGCAGATACTTTAGTGTTAGAAAGGATTGTCTCTGAATTTCATTTCCATCTCTTACGAGTTGAGAGACTTTGGGTAACTTATGGGGTCTAAGCCTGTTTCCATAAACAATATACTTAATCGCCACTCATTAGTTTTAATGAATATTATATGACAAGATGCACATGTAACACATAGTAAATGCTTACTAAAGGTTAATGAAGAAGAAAAATCCTAACAATAAAGCAGTGAATTGCTTGTTTTTAATAGAATAATATTTGTTGTCAATTAAAGCTATTTGGAAAATGATTTAAAATAGGTTTGAAAAAATAACTACAAAGACAGCAATTTTTACCATATAGGTGCATAATATGTGTATCTATGTGGCACAGATTTATTTGCAATAGAAAATTCTCAATTTTTACTGGTTTCAAGATCTTAGTTTAACTAAAACAACATCTTGACTGTAAAATTCTATTTTTTCATGCTATTTTATTTTTTGATAATACTGGTAGAAACTGGAAAGAGTCCACACACTCTGGCTTCTGGAAATAGATGAGGTTAGTGACAAGAGTCCTTGAGAATTTTAGGTAGTCAATGTTTGAATCAAGAAAACTGGCATTGGGAGAGCCAAGGGTAAACAAGCCTGACATCCTCTGTGTCTAAGGTCAGCTCTAGGCCCCGGTTTGTATCCCATAAACAGATAATAGTATTTTCTAAGCATTGGAAGTGGAAAAACTTCAAGAGATTATTAATTTCTGCTTTCATAGAATCAAACTACTTAGACACAAAAGCCAGATCTATACTATCTTAAAGAAATGAAATCATATTGCTTTGTAATACCTTTAGAAAATGAGTTATTAAAAAAAAAAACACTTGCAAGAAAAAGTTTTCTTATATAGCCCAAGTATTTCATAACTAATCATTTGTTATTTATTACCTACTGTGTTCTGTGCATTTTTATGTCATAGTTCTATTAGATCCTACAGCATCTATGTGAGGATAAAGTTTCTTAGTTTCATTTAAGTGGTAAAGACTTTGAGGCTCAATTTAATTAATAGTTTTGGCTAAGAGTTCACACTGGAGGATGGTGAAACAAAGTTACACTGCTAATGAGTTACCATGATTTTGTGTGTGTGTGTGTGTGTGTGTGTGTGTGTGTGTGTGTGTGTGTGTGTGTGTGCTTTGTCTATTTTCAGTAATAGTCAGTAACTGGTTGTATAAAACCATTTAATAAGTCTTCTTATATGAACTATGTTCCCAACCATTATCCCTCCTTATCAAGAAAAATGCTTGCAATGCAAATAAATAAATATGTGTGTACATTTTTTCTTAATAGAAAAGATTCTATGGACTCATTCTCAGTGGACATTCAATTTGAATTTTATTTTCTAGTATTGGTAATACATATTTAAGGCAGTATAATTAGCCTATGAAAGCTCCTCCTCCCCTTCAGGATGCACCTCTGGAATTTTCCCTTAGTCCCTTACTCAGCCCTCTCCTTTCTTTGAATCCAAGTGTGAGACTCCAGCATGAGAAGCTAGCCAAGCTAGAGAGGCAAGATGGATAGTCCTGGAACATCCCCGTCTCCAGGAAAAGGCTGTAGAGTTTTTTCCCCTGTCCTTTGTTCCACTTTAGCTAATCATAATATCATTATAATATCACCTGCATCACAAGTATCATGTCTCCAGGCACCCATACCACCCCCCACTACCACTTCCAAGAAGACAAAACCCCATAATTTAGACAGCTCAGGGAAAACTCTCTCTTAGGGTATGCCCACACTTTTCTCTAAAGTGTATACTTTTGCTTTAGTAAAATTTGTTCTTTTCTGCTTGCTGCTTGTCCCGTCATGAATTCTTTCTCACAGCATAAGACAAGAATCTGGTCACTGGAGTTCCAAATTGAGGTCCCTCTTTGGACTCTCATTTCATCGAGCTCTCTGCCATCATATTGATGAGAAACTTCATTGTTCAGGATCCAAAGCACAATGATTTAATATAGTTGTGGAGAATATAGCTTTGGATTCAATAGACTTGAAATCAAGTATCGGTCATATCACTTCCTAAGTAAATTACCAGGTAAATTTTGCTAAGTTTTCTAATCTATATAATTCATACTTTCTTCACATTTAAAAGAACTATAATAATACCTTGGTTATTATTAAAAGAGACATCGTATGTAAAGCAAAAAATAAACAAATGGTACCATTAGTATGATTTTTAAAAATTGTTCAGAAATGTTGATTTAGTCAAAAGACAAGCTACATTTGTTTTTTTCTTATACATTTCATTTTACAAAGTCGTACTACCTAGAGTCCCAACCCTCTGGGTCATCTGCATGTACTATAGCACTTTGATCTGTGGTTGATCTTGAATTTCTTTCCATGATCTCCTGAGAAGTATGTTTTCTGATTTTACGCCCTCCCTTTCTTTTCTGCTCTCTCATTTTACTACAACACAGAGTGAGTGGAAGAGTGATTCTTGCATATCTAAAAATGTTGAAGTCTATCCTTACTGCTGTGATAAAACTTTAAAAACCTTGTTAAACAATTATACTTACAGAAAGTTTCAAGTACGGTACAATTAACTTCCTCCTTCTCTCCCTTCTTCTTTTTCTCTCTATTTCCTTCTTCTCTTCCTTTGTCTCA
>NW_011888838.1:2717198-2720305 GCF_000151845.1 Pteropus vampyrus
AAAAAAAAAAACACTTGCAAGAAAAAGTTTTCTTATATAGCCCAAGTATTTCATAACTAATCATTTGTTATTTATTACCTACTGTGTTCTGTGCATTTTTATGTCATAGTTCTATTAGATCCTACAGCATCTATGTGAGGATAAAGTTTCTTAGTTTCATTTAAGTGGTAAAGACTTTGAGGCTCAATTTAATTAATAGTTTTGGCTAAGAGTTCACACTGGAGGATGGTGAAACAAAGTTACACTGCTAATGAGTTACCATGATTTTGTGTGTGTGTGTGTGTGTGTGTGTGTGTGTGTGTGTGTGTGTGTGTGTGTGTGCTTTGTCTATTTTCAGTAATAGTCAGTAACTGGTTGTATAAAACCATTTAATAAGTCTTCTTATATGAACTATGTTCCCAACCATTATCCCTCCTTATCAAGAAAAATGCTTGCAATGCAAATAAATAAATATGTGTGTACATTTTTTCTTAATAGAAAAGATTCTATGGACTCATTCTCAGTGGACATTCAATTTGAATTTTATTTTCTAGTATTGGTAATACATATTTAAGGCAGTATAATTAGCCTATGAAAGCTCCTCCTCCCCTTCAGGATGCACCTCTGGAATTTTCCCTTAGTCCCTTACTCAGCCCTCTCCTTTCTTTGAATCCAAGTGTGAGACTCCAGCATGAGAAGCTAGCCAAGCTAGAGAGGCAAGATGGATAGTCCTGGAACATCCCCGTCTCCAGGAAAAGGCTGTAGAGTTTTTTCCCCTGTCCTTTGTTCCACTTTAGCTAATCATAATATCATTATAATATCACCTGCATCACAAGTATCATGTCTCCAGGCACCCATACCACCCCCCACTACCACTTCCAAGAAGACAAAACCCCATAATTTAGACAGCTCAGGGAAAACTCTCTCTTAGGGTATGCCCACACTTTTCTCTAAAGTGTATACTTTTGCTTTAGTAAAATTTGTTCTTTTCTGCTTGCTGCTTGTCCCGTCATGAATTCTTTCTCACAGCATAAGACAAGAATCTGGTCACTGGAGTTCCAAATTGAGGTCCCTCTTTGGACTCTCATTTCATCGAGCTCTCTGCCATCATATTGATGAGAAACTTCATTGTTCAGGATCCAAAGCACAATGATTTAATATAGTTGTGGAGAATATAGCTTTGGATTCAATAGACTTGAAATCAAGTATCGGTCATATCACTTCCTAAGTAAATTACCAGGTAAATTTTGCTAAGTTTTCTAATCTATATAATTCATACTTTCTTCACATTTAAAAGAACTATAATAATACCTTGGTTATTATTAAAAGAGACATCGTATGTAAAGCAAAAAATAAACAAATGGTACCATTAGTATGATTTTTAAAAATTGTTCAGAAATGTTGATTTAGTCAAAAGACAAGCTACATTTGTTTTTTTCTTATACATTTCATTTTACAAAGTCGTACTACCTAGAGTCCCAACCCTCTGGGTCATCTGCATGTACTATAGCACTTTGATCTGTGGTTGATCTTGAATTTCTTTCCATGATCTCCTGAGAAGTATGTTTTCTGATTTTACGCCCTCCCTTTCTTTTCTGCTCTCTCATTTTACTACAACACAGAGTGAGTGGAAGAGTGATTCTTGCATATCTAAAAATGTTGAAGTCTATCCTTACTGCTGTGATAAAACTTTAAAAACCTTGTTAAACAATTATACTTACAGAAAGTTTCAAGTACGGTACAATTAACTTCCTCCTTCTCTCCCTTCTTCTTTTTCTCTCTATTTCCTTCTTCTCTTCCTTTGTCTCATTGTCATTCTCTTTGTTCCTTTTTTTTTCTCCAAATAACTTTCCCAAAAACTTTCAGAGTAACCTGCTGATGTTACTACATTATTCCTAGATACTTTATGATGTATTTCCTACAAACCAGCACATTCTCAGACATAGCCAAGTACAGTTATCAAAATCAGAAAATTACTACCGTTTAATCCTCAGACCTTAATTTTCTCAGACAAGTTTCTGCAACTGTCATAATAATTTTGTAGGGAAAAGATCTAGTCCAGAATTTCCCATCGCTTTTTACTCAGCCTGTCTCTTTACACTTCTTTAGTTTGAGGGATTCCTCATCTCTTCTTGACTTTCATGGACTTAATGCTTTTGATGTATACTAGTCAGGAATACAGGCCAGTTATTTTATAGAATGTCTTAGAATTTAGGTTTATCTGATGTTTTCCCACATGAAGCTTCGGTTTTGCGTCTTTGGCAGGAAAATCACACACGTGATGCTGTGTTCTCAATGAATACTATTGGGTGACAGACAATTTTGATTTTTCCCATTAGTGATGTTAACTTTGATGAGTGAGGTAGTGTCCACCAAGCTCCCATCATAACTTAATCTTTTTCCCTTTGTAATTAATCAATATTTTTTCTGGAAATATTTTGCTACCTATTTTATTCAATGGCTTAAAGTTTATTACTACCACTATTTAATTAAATACTCAATTGCTCCATATTTTGCTTGTAGAAACCCCTTCAGTTTCACATGTCTTCATGATCCACACATTATTCTAAATTCTCAGTGCATACTACTAGGTAACAAACACATACACTTCCTCTGTGGCATAAGATAGTTAAGCCATTTCCACAAGAATTTCTGCTTCATTTCAGTGGAGAATACTACCTACAAATAAAAAGCTGGTTCTAAGTTTGCTCATTGCTGTTAGGGTGTCACTACTTGCAGGCCATTTCAGTTGTCAGAGTTAAGAAACTAAGGAATATATGTGCACATATACATAAAAATTGAGAACTGAAACCACTACATCAACATGAATTACTTGTTACAGGAAAGAATTTTCTTCAGGAGAGATAATTATATAAACCATTACATAATTTTGTTTTGAGAAATTCCTAAAAAAATTATCTGAGAATATGCAAAAAGCTAACTAATGAATCGACAGTTTAGTTAATGGCTTAAGACCTTTGCATTATTTCCCTCAATCCTAACCTATTTAAGCTAAATAAGTAAATCCTAAAGTTTTCTCAATCCAATCAGATCTCTACCTTGAAATGTATTCTTTAAATTACTTGACTCCAGATCACAAAATCCTGTAAATAGCCCACTTCCTATAA
>NW_011888838.1:2722240-2751040 GCF_000151845.1 Pteropus vampyrus
TATGAACTATTTTAAACTTTTTCTCATAATCTACATTGTGAATATATATAAAATGATGACACCTCCAAGTGCTTCAAAACTGTGTTCACTGCATATTTTGCATTTGTAAAGTGTTATGAGGTATAAAATTAATAAATTCCAAGAAGCTAGTTCTCTAGAAAACTGCATGTGAAAGATTTAATATTACCTGCAAAGATACATTTAATTCATATTACAATTCTATACAAATAATGAGTTGGAATGTAGAAGAAAAGCAAATTTCAAGAAGGTTGTTTAGCTAAGACTTTTTGAAGATGAGTTTCCAGCTGCTTAGGAGAGGAGGAGAAAGTGTTGTTGGAAACCAGTAGTATGAAGATGTTTTCTTGTTTTCTGACAACTAAGGCTAGGTACAAAATCTCACCAACTATTAAATCTACCTTCCTTATATACATTTTCTCAATATTATTGATACATTTAATTTTCAAGTTACTTATTACCATGGAATAATTTACTGTAGCCTTTTTGAGCAAAGCTTTCATGCATAAGTTTAATCACAGTACAGTGGCCCTTTCTCCATGTGCACTATATTTGGAACTTCCACTCATTTGAAGCATATGATTTTTTATAAAAGATTGCCAGTATGTAATAGCAAATCATAATTATAAAAAATATTATCTCTATTTTGATAGCTGGATGAAATTACCAGTAGTAAATGTACACATTGGCACTTAAGTCTACTATATATTGTGCCCTTTTCTATATTTTTGATTTAGCAATATAAATTTTCATACAACTTTGTTTTTTACTTTATGTATATAATTATAGAAAATAAATTTTATAAAATAAATTGAGCTTGAGGAAATTATTATTGGAAACATCTTCTTCTGAGAGAGAATAAAGATTATATAATCTTATAATCACATAGATTCTGAATCTTCAATTGCTCTCAATCTCCTTACAAATTACGCTCTCCAAAAAAAATAACAATAATATTTGACCTTGGGCTAAGCTAATGTAATACACTCAGATGCTGTGTTTAAATTTAGGCTTTGAGTGTCATCTATAGTTATAACCCCAACAAGACCTGCATTGTTGTTCTGTAAGTATTCAAATAAAATAATTTTTTGATTCTCCACAGTTCTCATAATAGATCAACTCTACCTTTAGATATAACTTTCTGTTTGGATATACTTGTTATGTATATTTTCACAATATATTTCTTTGTAGAATGCTTCGAGTTGCCCATTGAATAAAAGAAACAGACATATTCAATAGAAGCTGTGTTGCATGGAAAATAAGATAAGAGTTGACCTTCTTTGTGGTTTTTTTCAAGGCTTTTTTTTTTTTTAACCTGCCTCCTGTTTCTGCTTTTTGAAGTAGCTCTGTGAAAGTTTAATAAGCAGTTTGTGAAATCCTTAAAGAATGCAAGCCTTTATGTGTTCTACTGTCGAAATATGGAACTGATTCTCACTTGATGTTAGAAGTGCTACCTCTATTAATAATTTGACAACTGTTCCAAAATACACCTTTTTAAAGAACATTTTAAATTAGAGAAATAGACCAGAATAGAAATACAAACAAAACAAAAAGAAAAACATTAGCCATTTTTGATTTTTCTATTTTTTGCCTAGTGGCAATATGACACTAGTCAGCAAGTTTGTTTCTATTAACCAACCTTCTTCCAAATTCCTTTAAAAATTTATAGTTAATTTCTTAGAGAAGTTTAAGGCTTACAGAAAAATTGTACACTAAGTACAGAGACTTCTCATATATCCCTTCCTTCATCTCACCTGTTGCCTTCCTGTAATAGTTTTCTCTATTATTAACATCTTGCATTGGTGTGGCACATTTATTACAATTGATGAAGGATTCATTCTTTGGTTTTGTTTTACAGTTTAATAGATTTTAACAAATACACAATGTCGCACAGCCACCAAGAAGATATCATATAGACTAGTTTCACTGGCCTTAAAATGCTATGGGCTCCACCTATACAACTCTTCCTCTTTTTCCTCCCAAACTCCTAGTAACTACTGATCTTTTTACTATCTTTATAGTTTTGTCTTTTCCAGTATGTCATATAGTTAGATTTATATAGTATACAGTCTAACCAGACTGACTTCTTTCTCTGAGCAATATACATTTAAGTTTTTCTATGTCTTTTTGTGGCTTGAGAGATCATTTACTTTTATTACAGAATAATATTTCATTGTATGAATATACCTCAGCTTATATTTTCATTCATCTAGGGTAAGACATCTTGGCTGCATGTTTTTGGTAATTCAGACTAAAACTAATATAAATATTTGTGTATAGGATTTTCTGTGGATGTAAATTTTTGACTTATTTGGGTAAATACATATGAGTGTGATTGCTAGATTGTATGCTAAAATTATGTTTGGCTTTATGAAAACAAAACAAAACAAAAAACAAACAAAACTTCCAAAGTGGAAGTATCATTTTTGCATTCCCACCAGCAATGGATGAGAGTTCCTCTTGGTACACATTCTTGCCAGCATTTGGCATAATCATTTTTGAAATTTAGTCATTCTAGGTATGCAGTGCCATCTCATTGTTTTAATTTTCAATTCCCCAATGACATATGATGTTGAACATAATTTTATATGTATATTTGGCATCTGTATATCTTCTTTGGTAAAGTGACTTTTCAGATCTTCTGAATTTTTAATTGGGTTGTTTGTTTTCTTATTATTGCTTGTCAAGAGTTTTTGCATATTTGGAGGATATAAATATATTTTTTAATTAAATATTTATTTTGCAAATATTTTCTCTTAGTGTGTTACTTGTCTTTTTTTCATTTTTAACAGTGTTCATTGCAGAACAGAATTTTTAAATTTTAATAAAGTACAGCTTATTAATATTTTTCTTTATGTATCCTGTGCTTGGTATTATATCTAAAAACTCATTGTCAAACCCAAAGTCACTTTAATTTCCTCCTCTGTTTTCTTCTAGAAGTTTTTTGTATTTCCTACATAGATAATATGTCATCAGCAAACAAAGACAGTTTATTTCTTCCTTTCTAATGTATAAGGCTCTTATTTTCTTTTTGAGTCTTCTTCCATTAGCTAAGACATCCAGAACGATGTTCAATAGGAGGTATGAGATGGAACAGCCTTGCCTTATTCCTGCTCCTAGGGAGAAAGCATCCAGTTTCTCACCATAAAGTATCATGTTAGTTGTAGTTTTTTTGGTAGATGTTCTTTACCAAATTGAGGAAGTTCCCCCTTATTCCTTCTAGAGTCTCCGAAGAGAATATATTTCCTTGCTTTTTCCAGCTTCTAAGGCCTCTTGCATCTCTTCATTCTTCTTCCATCTTTATAATGCATCACTCTAACCTATACTTCCATTGTCGTATCTCTTTTTTCTGAATTTGACCTTCTTATCTCCCTCTTAATAAGATCCCTTATGATTACATTAGATGTCCCTGGATAATCAAGGTTAATCTTCTCTTTTCAAGATCCTTAATCACATCTGCATAGTTCCTTTGCCACATAGGATAACATATTTACAGCTTCTGAGGATTAGAACCTAAACATCTTTGGGAGAACTTTATTCTGTCTACCACAGTGACCTTTCTTGCTTTCATCTTTGCTGTTTGAGCCTTCCATATTTTTTAAATTCAACTGAACTGTCACTTCTATGGTAAAATTTTCTCTGAACAATTTAATGGGATTTGTTTTCTTCTTTTATACAATGTATACCTTTTTTTTTTTTTTTAGATTTGTTATTTATGTTTGGACTTACAAAAAAGTCTCATAACTTTTCTATTGTCTTTTATTTGTTTAATTTAAAAAGATTCTTTAATTAAAGTTAACATTCATTATTATATTTTTTTAGGTATACAGCAAAGTGGGTAGATATTTATATAACTTATGTTCACTTGATATGTTTAGTGTGTTTATGTTTATGCCTGGCACCATACATAGTTACTACAATATTGTTGACTATATTACGTATGCTGTACTTTATATCCCCATGCTTATTTTGTAACTACTAATTGTACTTCTTAATCCCTTCACCTTTTCCATCCACCCCTCCAACCTCTCTACCATATGGCAACCATCATCAGTTTGTTCTCTTGTCTTTTGCATTACTCATTTTTAATCATCTTTCATCTTTTTCATTACACTAAAATCTTAAAAATACTTATTTATTCAAGAAATATTATCATGCTCTTATCGTAGGTCATGTCCAAAGATAGGCACTAGGAAAGCTGTAGTAAGCAAAAGAAACAACTTTATTGTCTTAATAGAGCTCCCAAGTCATAAAAAAATATTTAATTATAATATAGAAAGAATTAATGGAGATTAGATGTTATAAAATTATGTAGTGGAACTGAACTGCATGGAGGCAGCAAGGATAGTGGTGGCGATGATGATGGTGGAGTTTAGGAAAAGCTTAGGCTTTTACAAGAATATTGGATATGTTCCAGGCAGAGAACAGCATATACAGAGACTCTGGGGAAGAAAAAATTTTCAAGGAGCTAAAAGAAGATCAGAGTGATAATGTGCATGAGAAAGGAGAAAGCATAAAATGGGGCTTTAGAGGTAGGCAAGGGCTTGATCTCAGGGGCTTTTTAATTCATATTACTAGCTTTCACTGGTAACTGTAGGTTTTAAGCAGTAAATTATCATAATTATATTCAGGTTTTAAAAAGGTCCACTGTAATAATTGCATTTTTAAAAAATATATTAAATAGTTTCTTATAGTCTGATTATATTCTACAATATTTTTTTATATATATACTACCTTCAATATAACCCTATTAGTTAAAAAGATTTTGTCGCTATTTACTACTGGCAGTCTGTTTTTATTTTAAAAAAAATCTTTTATTTTTCTTGAAAAAATTTATAGAATATAGAATATTAAACTGAGGAGTAGAGGAGTGTTAGATGTTTTGCTTCCTGTGCAAACCTCTTCCTGTGCAACCACTTGTTGCTTTGTGTTTATCTTAGCTTATCTTATCGCTTTTCCAAATAGACTGCAAAGAGGTCAGAAAAAGGTACTTTAGTCATTTGTATATACTGAATTACCAGGAACGTAGTAGGTATTCAATATATGTAAATTAAATAAAAATATTTAATTGAATTGAAAATCTTACGTGAAGAATATTTGTTTAACCCTAATGCAGGAGACTACAAAATTCCTTGCAGAGAAATGGAATTTTACCAAAAAGAATTGACATTTGTTCTTTTTATTGTCATAGTAACAATGAACTTTTTGGTGTGTTCTTATAATATTCACCAGTTTTCCACTTGTTGTCTTTAAAAATAGGAAGAAAACACACTGTCCATCTGGAAAAAAAATGATAAAGATAACATAAACTATAATTTAAAATAACATGCAGTCATTTTTACTGGATGTCACCATGTCAAAAAAGAGTAAAAGATGTTTTTATAGTAGAATGTTAGTCTGAAAACTTATGGAAAAATACATGACATCTCACATATTAACTACCCAACATGATGATGTTGAAGTTCTACAATTTTATTTCTATAAGAAACATGGTAACTTATGTATTGGACTTCTTTTATGACAATCTTACAAACCTTGGATTATCTGTAGATCTCAAGTATTCTTTTTATAATGTCCTGCCTCATTAATTGTGCCAGACCAATATAGCTGGTATTCACTTCAGAAGGATGCTTCCACCAAAAATTATGTTAATATTAACATGTTTGATTTCTTCTAATTTGCCCTGTGTCTGATTTGAAAGACTACTTCTCATTTTAGTAATACACATATATGATCAGTAAATTTAGTTTATGCAAGAGATTGATTTGGCACTACATTTCACAAAGAGAAAAAAAAGCAAGTGTTCACAGGGGTAGCGAAGGAAGAGAATGAATGTAAAGTGTGTAAGTATGTATATATGTATGCACGCATTTATATATGTTTATATAAATAAATGTATATATACATAGACATTGTGCTATATGTGTACATATATACACACAAACTAATAAATATACAAATTAATGGTATAGGACTAATGAATAATAATTCACATAAACAATTATTCATCTTGTCCATAGGGCAAATGTCCTACTTTGCTGGAGGCAAAAAGAAAAAGATGAGTAGTTATTATATGTTTACTTATATTAGAATGAAAAGTTTCTCCTTTTGCTAATTTTGTCTCATATTCGTTGATTAACCAAGTTCAAAGAGAGGTATCAGGATATTCTAGAAAGCCCAAATTGTGTGAAGCCAGGCATAGTACATTTGACCTGTGCAGGTTTTTTATTGCTTGATTTGTAAAGTGTAGATGATAATGATTGCTACCTTGTAGCATTAGTTGTTATGAGAATTAATTATAAAAGTGTTTATATAGTAGTCAGAGGATGCTATTCCTCTTAAGTGTGAGTTTAAGGAACAAAGAGATAATAAATTATCTCAAAATAAATCATAATCTTCAATACCTCTCTGGTTTTAGTTTAATGCCACTTTTAATAAGATGGAAAAGGAAGTCAGTTACATGACGTTGTTTGCAAGTTGCCAAAAATGTTTATCTATGCTTTGCAAAATATTATCCTATAACAGCAGAGATAATGTGTGAAATTTTCACACATACTTTTGATGTGCTGCTTTCAAGACCTAGTAGGCCCTAGTAAATTGATAATTTCTTACATTCGTGTCATGTTTTAGAATTTACAAGACTTTTAAAAATAATTATTATTTATTTTAATCTTAAAGTCTAGAAGGCAAACATTAATAAGTATAGCAATTGTTAAGAAGGAACACTATGTTATCACCAGACACCCCAGAACTAGGAGGGGCCTAAATGAGAAAAAGCAGGACAAAAAGAGTCACTGAAGAACACTTAAGGATTCTTCGTGATGTGTTCTATTCTAAACTCATGTTTCTCTGTTCCTTGACCTGAATCTAATAATTTAATTATTAATTCAGACATTCATTCAACCAATAATTACAATGTGGCAGGCACTGTTCTAGATACTGGAAATGCATCTGTGAACAGAAAAATGAAAAGTTCTGCCTCCATGAAGATTAATTCTAGTTGGAAATATAAAAATGCTCATGGATCTCTCATAAACCATTATCTTTTTCACCTATGAACCCTCACCTAGATAATATTTACTAATCTTTAATATTCTTCTTAGTTCTCATATCTCTTAGGCAGTCTTCCTGAATCATCTTACAATTTAGATGATACTCCCATATTTTGTGTGCTTCTAATACTACACTTAACATATCTCTTTACTATTATCAATATATACATAATGTTTTTTTTAACTTAAAGGCAGGGCCTTAGTCTTTGTATGTGCATCACCAATGCCAAACCCAATATCTTGCACACCTGCACAACACAGTTTCGTTGAATAAAAAAATCGACTTTTGATGCAAACATGACTGACGGCTACCCTTGCTTTAGTGTGTATGTGTGTGTGTGCATGTGTGTGTGTGTAATGTTTTGCTGATTGAATTTTAGTTAATGGCTAACTATATATTTCAGTATGTTGTTCTTCATTGATCAAATGAATAGAAATCTGCCAAATTTCTATATCAACTTGGAACCATGTAGACATGTTTTTCCCTGTCTTTGAAAACCTTGAAATAAAGAAATATATAAAATAATTATGCTAATAGAAACATAAGACAGGATGATATCCACAGTTAATATAACTAGCACTAAATAATTGTTTCATCTATACCTTTAAATTCCCTGTGTGGTAATAATAATGTAATAGTTTGTGAATTAAATGCAGCCCCCTCCACCCCTGCCCACACGCAACTAATGACTGACACTGTTACTACCATTTTCAAAGATTTTGAGCAGTGCATTAGCCCAAAGATAATAATAATAATAATAAAAGGACAAATTCTAAACCCATTAGGGAGAAAAATTACCTATGGAGCTGGAGTTGATCTGATATATCCAGCAAAATTGGGAATAGCAACTTGAATAATGATCCGGAAGACTGACAGAGTGATTGATAGCGTTCTATAAACCCATGGGGCTCGTAGAGGATTTCTTTGCTCTCTGTTTGCAGTCTCAGAAACTGGCATGGTTCCTTTAATCAGCAGCTGAAGTGTATTACAATATATGATGAATTAACATGGATTTATCTTCTTTTTCACACTGTCAGTTTTATAAAAATAGGAAAAATACACTATTAGACATATATATTAAATAATCATGTTGTATTTCATAACTATCTTTTTCCTCTGTGATTTGTTTACTTATTTTCTATTATTCCTCTTCATCAACTTAGTGAGTTTTATTTTGTTCTGCTAGATGAACAGACACTAAAATAATTGCTTATAGCATCGATTAGCCTATTCTTCACTTTTCCTTTTACAATTCTTGCTTTAAGATCAAATAGTTATTTTCTCTCACTAACAATCTTAGTGCTTCAGAAACCATGCATAGAGTTGGGTAGGTGACCATACCTGGATTGACTTTGCTGCTCTGTGACTTAACAGTTGGGTGTCCTTGGGCATGTTACTTACCCTTTCTGCGTCTTCTCACTTGTGAAATAAATACCTCACAGTATTGTAATGAAGATAGGATAAAACTGCAAGCAAATCATCTAAACTCGGTAAGCACCCAGTAGTGTTAATTCTTTTCCCATCCATGAGTATAGCTATTTTTCTGACTCTGTTTTCACATTTATGTTTTTTTTTTAAATTATAAAAACAAGCAGAGAGAAAACAAAGAGTATATTTGAACCCTAACTTTATTCATGAAGAAACATAGTTATTAGGTCAAGTTCACTTAGCTAGAAAGATCTAGAGACAATAATCATTTGATTATAACCTGGATAATCTATTAGTCATAGAATTTCAGACTAATAAAAGGTAATAGTTAGAAAGGAAGTAATACATTTTGGTGTCTACTACATTTCAGGTTCTGTGCCAGGCACTTAATTTCCATTATTTTGTATAATCCTCACAATTCTAAAAGGTGGATACTCATTTCAAGAGTAAATTTAGACTCATAGAGGTTAATTCATTTTCCATTGTTCACAATATTTAGTGAATTTTAGGTTAAAATTCAGGCAATAATGACTTTAAAATATACACTCTTTTTTATCTTACCATGCTACCTTCTATACTTGGAGGGATTTTAGTGATAATTTATGCCAATCTTCTCTTTTTAGATGAAATTTGGTCTAAGGAAATCAACTTATTCAAGGCAAAGCTGAAATTTGTCTTCTCAAACTTTGTCTCATATATATTCATTAGATTGTTTTTAGCCTTTATTTAACCTGTTGCTTTCTTATAACCATATTTATATATTGCAACAATTTGTCTTTGTTGATAAAATCTTCCATTATTTTTGAGTCTACATGTCCTCAGACTACTGTATACCAGGAAAAGAACCCTTGGTTCTAGTCCTCAGCTGACTCCTACTGTAATATTTGGTAAAAAGTAACTCAGTGTCTTCATCTCCTTCTTCTATTGGCTTACATGCTAAAAAATGCTAATGAATTATTTTAAAGTACTCTGCTAAGTGTTAAGTGACAAAAATTATCATAGCTGCATATACCTAATAATAGCCTTGACAAACCTCTTACAGCTACTTTAAGTATATATACAAAAAAATATGAAGATTATTTAAAATATATGTATTTCACCCTTATAATCAGTCTATATTTGTCTATCTATATTTTCTAGTTGTTCCTATTTAAAAAGCATCCCCTTATATTTCATTTTATTCATTTTTTTTTAATTTCCCCCAATTATCCACCTTTTCAGATCATTTACTCTTTGGCTTGACTGCCTTAGGAATCCTCTCGTTCTTCAAAATAATAGTCAAAAAGTTTTAAATATGGCCTTCTTTTCAGATATGTGAAATATAGTTGTCATAATGGCTGACTTTTAACACAGATGACATCATTTTAACATCATAAGAACTGAGAATTCTTAGTTCTGTTGATATAAAAGAGGTGCTGGAAAGTTGTCATTGTTGTTGTTATTATTATTATTGTTATTATTTGCAGGCACAAAATGGATAAAACAAATCACATTAAAAAACTTATAACTGATCTCAGAATATCTTAAAACATTTATATCTTTAGCAATTTCTTTATGATAATATTTTGTGGAAATACACCTGGCCATGAGCAGAAAGCAAGTTTTGCTGGGAATGATCTGCCATTGAGGTTGGAAGCTATTAGCATTGATAACTTTTTGTATGTAGCAGTCCAAGACTTGCTTCACCATCCATGCTGTAAAGGCACCTCTTGCAGCATTCTTCTTTTCCCATTTGGTCTCAAGATATATAATTAATCCTCTCATACACTCCTCTAGATAAAATAAAGCATCTCACTCAATATGACTTTTTAAATTAATGATAAAATAGAAACCAGACTGCTGAGGACTCAGTAAATACTGTTCTTTTCTCTGCTCTTTATAAATTATAATGCAATGAATTTTTCTGTAGTGTGTGTCATCAATGCTCCAGCATACAGTGAGGGCAGGGAGTCAGGGTTAAGAACTCTTTCTCTAAATGGGTCTTGCTCAAGGCATGAGTTTAAATTAGGTTGACTAAACCTATCTACGTATAGTTAAAGCATTTTATTCATACATCTGTGTTATGTAAAAATCTGTATATGATTACATGTTAATGCTACTGAAAGTACTCATATGTACTCCCTTCGACATATATTTAAACTTATTCTACGAATAAATTATGAATTAGGATAATTACTTTTGTTTTCAACTATGATCTTTTATTTATTTGAACAGAAGATTACGTCAAAACTTTATGTAGCTGCTTTCAGGTTTCAAGTTAATTTCACATTTTTCAATTTGATCTTTATAACATGTCAGCAGAAAGAAAATGTAAGTATTAGTATTTCTATTTCACAAGTAAGGAGAAAAACATTGAAATTAATTTAAATCCATCAGTTTATTGGTGCTATGGTAGTAAATAGTTATTTTTGCAATAAAATTTAATTTGCCAAATCTTTATGTTTACAAAATTTATCAAAGTAGTTTTAAATATAAACACATATGCTTATTCACCATAGCATTGAGGGTGTGTCAGGTAGGTGAATTTTGGATCTTTCCAGAAGGCTATTTTCTAAATGGATCTACAATATCACTATTGTTGTAATCAGCAAGAATTTTTTCTTTTTTTTTTTTTTTTGCAGTATTAGTCTGCTGCCTTCAGATTCTTTGTTCTCTTGAGATTATACAGTATCCCTCTCGAGTAAAGATGCAGTCGTTGCATATTCTTTGGAGAAGATGTAAGATGAGTACAAACGAATGCCACTGCTGTGTTTTATCTGGCTTCTCAGAGATAAGCATGTTAAGGTCAAGATAAGGTTTTATTCTCTTGTGCTCTTTATTAATTGCTTTAAATTATGATAGGAGGTCAAAACACAGGGATTCTTCTAATATATTTTCTAATTATTATATGTGCATATGTGTGTATACCTATAATATCTCGGATGCAGTATGCAGAAAAAAAAGTAATTTATAATAAATTTAGAGACAATAAATGTGAAAGAAGACATGACATTTTGACAGCCAGAGTGGTATTTATTAAAGTATGGTCTGTGACCATGTTAGAGACAGTATGAAGAAAAGAATTCAAAATCCATAAAACTATTTTGTTCACAGCCTTAAACAAATCTAAAATGTAAGTTTAATTTTTATGTGCACAGAAATTCCATTCATGCAATTAATAATAATTCTGTTCTCTATTATACATGTCCTTTTAAGGACCATATTGGTTTGTTTGTTTGTAAATATTTTGCTAATAAGATAGTTTGTCTCACCTAATATATTTCCATGCCATTTTCATGGTGCCGTTAACATTATTAAATTTGTAATTTTGTTTTTATGCTTGTGCTGTATTATATCCCCGATTCTCAAAAATGGACCCAGGACTAAAATGTGGTTCACTGAGGCATAAAAAGGGATGAAAAGAGTAACATAAATAGTACAAACCAAAATAACATCATAAACAAAGAGTGAACTGGTCTCCAGTGGTGAATAAGAAATGCAAATCTGTATATGCTGGGACACATCAATCTGACATGTCATGATTTTATATATGCAGCAGGAAAAGAAAAGTGCAAATAGGAAGTACATTTATGAATATCTAAAAAAAATTAAATTATATATGACTGGAGATGAATACCACTATTCCCCAGTTCATTTTTGG
Source organism: Pteropus vampyrus (assembly GCF_000151845.1). Lineage (NCBI taxonomy): Eukaryota > Metazoa > Chordata > Mammalia > Chiroptera > Pteropodidae > Pteropus > Pteropus vampyrus. Next base: position 2,734,377 of record NW_011888838.1, read on the forward strand.
TTATAAAGCCTTGTCAAACAGGGGCATAAATGTCTGGCAGGATTATTTCTTGAAGAATTAATGGATGTATTCTCTCTGCTTCCTTATGAAATCTCCTGCTTGTACCCTGAGGAATATTCCACTCTACTATACCTCACGAGTAAGGGAAATCACTCATTTCAGAATCACCAACAAAAAGACTATGATACAGGAATAGAAGAAAAGAGAAAACAAGGATGAAAGTAAATGGAGAGGGAAGATGAGAGGAAAAAAGGAGAGGGAAGAGAAGGGAAAGAAAAATGAGGAAAGAGAGAGCCTAAAAGCCCCTGATCTTATCTAAGGAGTAAACAGAAAATGTCTTTACTTTTAGATGTCAGAAGCCTGTGTGGAAGCTGGGTAACAGCTGAACTACTGTTTTTTGTTTCCCATGGAGCCATCTATAGACAGATGAACTGCAGCCTTTTGATTTGAACACCCAGTTGCAGTGAAACTATTCTGTAACCTAGAGATGCTACCTTAGTTTTACTTATCCCCAAATGTCTCATTATCTATAACTGACCCACCATCCTGTTGTCTGAGGAATGTACTACGCTCACTTCTCCAACAGACGGAGACAGCAGATTGTCTGGTAAGATGTTGGTGATAGTGGTGATGTTGGTACTAGTTCATTGCAGGAAGCTGGAGACAATATATTGAAAATTGTCGTTTGACCTCGGGCATCTGTAAACATAAGATCCCTATTTTAAAGCTAATGATTCTTTTATTCTTGATTCGGTAAACTAAGGAAGATGTTTTTGTAACATGCATAAAATAATTTCCATGCAGTAAAATTAATTAATATTGTTGCTAAAGGTATGGAAGAGACCAAAAGTAGAATTTAAGATCTCACTCTTTGTAGCAAAATGAGCTTAGAAAACCGTATAGCCAACTGCAATATTAATGACAGGTATTATTCTCTAAGAGTGAGCAGAAGAAGCTCAAAAATCTTTTACCGAATGATATTTGAGGATGATGTATAATATAAATTATGTATTAAAGGAAAAAGAACGATTGGTATGTTGTAGATGTCTGCAAATATTTTGCTAAACTGTTGAACAAAACAAACTGTTGTGACTATGAATAAATTATTGGCTTATGCACAGAACAGATACTAGAGAATCATAGTTGATGACTTTTTATTCTATTTATCAGTGAGGAACAAAACAAACTTTAGTTCCTATTTGTTTTGCGGCCTTGGCTTTTGTGGCTGTGGCCATGCAAGGAGGATTGGAAAGAAGGAGAAGGGTTATTCTGTGAAACAGTTCTAGTGTACTTTAACACTAATCTACATACAATTGCATTCACAGTGAATATTTTGTGAACATTGAAATGTTTTCTAACTTTGATTTAATGTGCAAAAAAATAGTAACAATGTTAATTCAGTTCCATCGTGGTCACTAAATGTGTTGCTAATGAAAAAGTGGGCGGTCAGTTCAACGATCTGCTTTTCTATCTTAATGTACATTTCCTTCTTAATGTGCTCTGTGCTGGATAAGGTGCCTACATGACTTTTCAAAATTCTTATTGATGTTAATATGCTCTGTTTATACACCAATATTGTCCCTGAATTCATATATTTCAAGTAATTTCCTCAGTAGCATATTCATATATTTCAAGTAATTTCCTCAGTAGCATATTAATCATATATATCGAGTATGTTAAATTTCTTGAATCTATTCTTCAGAGCTGAAATACCAAAATGTTTAATGTTGAGGATAAGATATTAAGATTTCCTAAATTGATTGTGTAGCAAATTCTTTACCTTTGATATTTTGATTAATTTTCTATCAGTTGACTATATTTTTTATTGATTAAAAAAACACATCTACCAAATAATATCAAGTAAACTTAAAAATCACATTAAAACATAGTAAAAGACTATGTAGAATAAAATTTTAGAAAAAATCTAACATAGGCAGACCAAGTGATCTTCAAAGATACAAATTACCTGTCCATTTCTTTCTTTAAAATAATTTAGAAAATTAATATTTTTAAATTTGATAGTTATAAGTCTGTAGCTAATCTTATTCAGTCATCATTAAAGCTAGGATAAATTTTAATGTCCATACTGAATGCTAACATCTTATCCACTAACTGCCTGTCTTATTGAATACTCTACATTTTAAAGAGGGAAATAGCAGAGCATTCTCAATTGAACAATAGAGAACACTTAGTCCAAAATCCAGCCATCATTGCAATAAATGATAAAATTATCTCCAGCATCACAAACTGCCTTAAAAACAAACCCTAAGAAGGATGAATTCATAGTGATCACTATTCAATCTATGCCCTGCAGAGCTGGCCTGCAAAGTAATTGGTTCGGGTACATGAAAAGATAAATATAGAAATTGAGGAGTTTGGACACTTTTATTATAATTTGACAACCTGCTGCATGCAAGCATGTGATTAGTGGACTCACTTCATTGAGCAGGTGTAGACCAATTTGGGTGAAGTTTATCCTGTGGAGTAAGTTGATGTGAAGTGAGATGCTGTGTGTAGTGGATCACAATACAAAATGTGGTATTTTAAAGTTCATTTGTAAAGTACAACTCAAAAGATTACATAAATCAGAGCAAAAGTATTATTATTTTTTTTATGCCTTGTTATTTCTACATTATTTTCTATTTTAATTAAGCCTGGTTTTTCATTTATAGTTTAATAGTAGTGGGTAAAATTAAAAAGGGATATTTATATCATTTACTTTTACTCCTAATTTACAGATACAAAACATTCTTCACTGAGCTACTTTTTCAAGAAGAGATAAAGCTTTTCTAAATGTTGCAGAATGACAGTGTAAAAAATAAAATTCAGGCTTAGATAAAGAGAGACTTTACTCAAAAGGATAATTGAAATAGAAGAAAGGGCACTATTGCCACAGGGAGAAGGAGACTTGCAATAGAGAGAACCCTCTGACCATATGATCTCTAAGTCTCCAAAGCTAGGCAATAAGAATTTTCTTTTTTCTACAAAGATCAGTAACAAGACTAGAAAGAAAAAAAGAGGAGGGAAATGAGTAGTAATGTGATCAGACTGTTGATCAAAAAGGTCTTTCCTTGAGGTCAGCTGACTCTTGATTCTTCAGAGGGGCTTAGTTAAAAGGTTAGTCCACATTCCAATGCTGTCTCAGCCAGGGCATGAGTCCACTGCAGGTCAGTGTCCTCTAAAGGAAGGAGAGAAACTGAACTGAAGTTCATTCAGGTCAAGTTAGCAGATATGTTATCCATATTGGTCAGTGACCTCAAAGGCATTTAAGCAATGCCATCTGAAACCTACGCCCAAGAGTACTTGGTATAGTCATTTTCAAAGGGTCTTTGAGACCAGAGACCCTTAGATCATTCTGGTCTATAGCTAATTTGCAAGTGCTTTCAAGGAAGCATGAGAATAAAGCAAAAAACTGTGTAGGGAATGCAAGACTGTAAAATAGTTATGATTAACTTACTATTGATAATTTTTAAAAGCAAAAGATCTAATGAAAGTTCACTAAAAAGTAAAGCAACTGACAAGAAAATTTGCTTGTTTTGTAGCATGTAAAAAAAATTGAAAATCAGCGACAATAAAAGATTTTAAAGTATACATAAAATGATTGTAAAGAATCTTAGTACAAAGTAAGAAAACCTTATTTTCTTAAGTAATTAAGGTCATTATAAAGTAAAAATAAAGCACAAGAAGCAATTCTGATATGATACAGACTTTTTGTCTTTCAGGCAGATTACTCAAAAGGTAAAGATATACCTTTTATGATCTCTTCTTAAGAGCAAATCAGTAATTCAAGAAAATCTGTCATTTAACATAGAAAACCAGATTCTAGTTTTTCAACAATATACTATTTTATACAAAAGCACTTTACAAAAATTCTTATAAGTAAACTCCTCAAAGCTTTGATAGCTCTGGGTACAACAAATAAATTTGCCTCTCAGTGGACTTTACAACTTACTATATCTGTTCAAGTTTGTCCTACACTTTCCTCTTTCTCATAGGGAACGACTAAACATTTTGCATTGGGGCAAACCTACTGCCTTCTCATTAAAAAAAAAAAAAAAAAACTTACTACATATTTTGTATAGAAAGTTGTTTTTCTCTGCCACTATTTCTTCCAGTAGCATCTTATTAACATATATTAATGATAAATTTTACTATATTAACTTCTATTTCACATAGAAACTATAAAGTGAATAATTATAAACTGCCTGTCTTACACCAGAATGTAAATGTAAATGTAAATGTAAATGTAATAGATCTTAGAAATATACATCTCCCAAATTTTTATAATTATTTATGTTCTTGTAATATAACTTGTCAATGTGGCAAAAATGAACATATTTATTAACAAACCCAAATATATAGAGCTTCAAAATTAGGCTTAGTATTTTATATTTCAGTATTTTATCTTAGAAATGATTTAAGTATTTAAAGAATAGTCATTAAGTAACCTAATTTAAATAAGTCTAAGATTTTGTTACCAAAAGATCTTGGAGATTATATTTTCACTCTTAAATATCATTAAACATAATTACTATTGAAATAATAAATTTTATCAAAATAAAATTCAATTGGATTAATCACAAATTTATATTTTTTATAATCTTAAACATCAAGTAGATGTAATATAAGCTTATTCAGTCAGTAACATGTGGAAATTTAGAAAGAACATATCCAAATAGAACAAAATATAATTGTATTAACCTTAATTCCTGGAAATTTTAGGAATATTTATTTTATATAAGAACTTGTTTATCTCTAAGCCAATCATAATAGAAATCTTTTAAGCATTTTGCAATTTAATTTGGCAATATCCAGAGGTAGGGAAATTTTGCACATATATACATAACTTACGTACATACATACTATATTAGTCTACTCAGGCTGACAGAACAAAATACTCTGTGGTTCTTTGTAGTGGCCCTGCCTCCATGGCTCTCTGTAGAGGTCTTGCCTCTGTGCTTCTTTACAGCTGCAGCCTGGCCCCTGAAACTTAGGAGGTGGTTCACACTCTGAAATTAAGGAGGAATCAGCCTAGCCTTCTGGACCATGGACGTAGCAGCCTGATGATCTCTGAATTACCTTTGAGATCATTCTTTCTTTTCCTTGAAGAATAATGTTTGCATGTTCACAGGTGGATAGCTTTATGGTCCTGTCCTGTGGAATCCCAGAAGTCTGACAGCTTTCTGTCACTCTGTTCTATCTTCTCTGTCCCCTTTAGTTCCTCTGGTGTAATCCCATCTCTATTCCTGGCTTTTTCTGAGATGACTAATTAAATCCATGAGAAGCACCCATGATTTCTTTATCAAATGGTTATTCAGCCATATCCTTAGTGTTCTCTTGGGAAGATGCTTCCTCACTTTTTGCAATATGGATAGGCTGAGAATTTTTCAAATCTTTTCACTTAATAATTCATTCAATTTATCTCTCCTCTTGCATTTTACTATGAATGGTAAGGAGAAATCAATCCTCTCCAATATTTTGCTTAGAAATCTCTTCAGCTAAATATCCAAATTTATCACTTACAAGTTCTACCTTCTACAAAACACTAGAACACAATGTGACCAAATTCTTTGCTATTTTCTAACAATGATTGCCTTTCTTCCAGGGAAAGAGTCTGGCGAAAGTAGGTAGGAAGGATGGAGAAATTGGAGGTGTTAAAGGGGAACAGATCAAAGGATTCACAGGAGCTATGGGAAGATCAAAGGTGTTAAAAAGAAAGAAAGGGGGTAGGTGAGGGCACTGGGAAGTTTTAAATAGTCCAGTTTGGGGCAGTCTCAAATTTTCCAAAAGTCCAGAACATTGAAGTTTTGAGTGGTTCTGTAGTGAATTTTTGTCATTTCTCAAGATATTAAACAGAATTAGTAACTGTTATAGACTAAATGTTTGTGCCCTCCCCCAACTTATATATTGAAGCCCTAACTCTAAATGTGATAGTATTTGACTTTTAGAAGGAAATGAGGATTAGATAAGATCATAAAGTCAGGACCCTCATGATGAGCATAGTGCCTTTGTAGGAAGAGACACTGAAGAGCTTGATTCTCCTTTCTTTTTCCATGTACAAGCACTGAGAAATGCCATGTTACAAGTACATGGCAAGAAAGTAGCATCTCCAAGCAAGGAAGAGAGTCCTCACCAGAATCCAATCACGTTGGTGCCATGATCTCAGACTTCTAGCCTACAGAACTGTGAGGAAATAAATTTCTGCCACTTAAGCTCCTCAGTCTAGCCTTTTGTTACGGCAGCCCAAGCAGACAAACTATGACAGTGTCATGGTGGAAAAGCATGTAGTCAGTGGGAGAAGAGGAGACAGGGTGCCTAGTAGAGTAAGAGTCACCCATGGGTCAGATAAAGTCTTAAAGGAACTGGGAGAGAGGTCTACTTAATTAATTCCCTCACTCAGTCAACAAAGAACCAAGGAAATTCCCTTACACAATCCCCAGCATAAAGACCCAAGGAAAACAAGAAAAGGCCTCACAGAAGGGCCAAAACATTACCTATGTATGAAAGAAACAAAGTAACTCCTTACCATGTTACAACAGACAGATGTCCAGAACTGTAGATGAGGAGTTGAGACTCATCTCCATGATGGATTCCCCAGCCAGGAAAGGACACAAAGAATCAGAGAATCTAAAATGAGCATGAATGAAGACAGTAGGGTTCAAGGGTGGGCAGCACTCCATCTGAGTCACAGCACCTGAAAATTTTCAAATAAAAACAGATTGAGACTTAGGTAAGGGTTTTATTTGAAAAGACTGCCAAAAGGGACAGGTGAACTGTTGCATTAGGGAGATCTCTCCAATTACAACATTTACAAGCTTCTCAAAGGTCAAGCAGAAAAGAATTTTCTTTTATAGAAAGAGGTAAAAAAAAAAAAAGCTATATAAAAAATTGTGTAAAGAATTTGGAGCTGATTGAGCAGGTAGTGTGATTGGACCTTTCATCAGGGAACTTCTTTCTCTGTGGTTAGCCAGATTGTCAGGTGGGTATCTATGGAGGGGTCAAGTATTTTGTCCACAATGGCAGTGGGTACAAACAGTTCAGCTAATCAAATATGAGATAAAGAATGGACATTTGGAGAATCTATGCCTTGCCTTGAGATAGGTAAGCATGGGACATGCTTGAGTCTTGTCTAAGTCCTATGATGAGAAAAGGTATTTCTTTGCAGTAAATAATAATAATAAAAAGAACAATTGGGTGGGAGGATTTCTTAACTGTTGTTGTTTCCAGGATCACAGAGCTCAGGTAAAGATGAACTTTGTTAGACATAAACCAAATGATATGATGAACATAACTCTGAAGAAGTCTCAAAGAGCTGATGCTAATTTTATTTAGAAAGATGATCTCTTGTTTACTGAGTTCAGTTTTGTAGCTATAATTGATGCAAGAATATTAAAACTAATGTCTTATTTGTAGGGGTCATAATGTGGCTAATGAAGCAACAAAGCTATTAAAACTTTAGCAGAAATTATGAACAAATCATAAAGAAATCATTTCAAAATAAACGAAAAAATATTTGAAAGAAAGAGTACTGAATTAAAGATGGATAGAAGTAGGTGTTTCATAGTTTACCTATGAACATTAGTGCTTTGCAGGATTCTAATAAAGTAAGAGTTAGCCAAGACTAAAAATGAACAATTGCCATGACATTATGTTTGCTTAGAAATATCGGGTAAATTTATAGTAGAGAAAGTAGTAAAAATACAACTTTCTACTGATACCATAACCACATATTTTAGGATAGGCTGATAAGGAAGACCATCTCAGAGAACAAAGATATCGAAAGTATTTTTCATTGCAACTTGGCAAATGCCCAAATGTGGCTAACATGACAATTTAAAAAATATATGTATGAAGATGTATACATATATACAATGGAATATTCCGCAGCTATAGGAAGAGATGAAATACTGCCATTTATGACAACATGGCTGGATCTTGAGATAATCATGCTAAGCAAAATAAGTCAGACAGAAAAAGTGGGATATAAATCTAAAAGCAACAAGCAAACATGACAAAAAAACAGAGGCTCATGGACATTGACAGTGGACTAGCGGTTACCAGAGATAAGGAAGGCAGGGAGGCAGGAGGTAGATGAGGTAAAAGGGTCAAATATGTAGTGATGTAAGGAAATCTAACTATGGTTGGTGAACACAGAATGTGACATATATACAACGTACTGTTGAATCATACACTTGAAACTTAATGGATTTTGTTGATCAGCATTACCCAGTAATTTTTAATAATAATAATAAATAAAAATAAAAATACATGTATGATTTGAACAGAATAGTGATTTAAAGGAAGAATAATTCTTTTCAGCTTCATTGCTAAAAACACAGGGATGTGTTTTTATATTGTATAAAAATATAAAAGATTGGATTGTTTGAAATGTGGCTTAGAGTGTAAGTTTTTTTAGGAGTGTGTTCTGAAGAAACAGCTGTGATATCAGAAAAAAACCAGTAGGAAGTAGTTATGTAGATTGAAGAGTGAGCTTGTTCCAGAATGTAAATTGATACACTCTCCCTTCATTGTTGAAAGACTTGCTATGGAAAAAAAAAAAGAAAAGAAAAGAAAAGTGCCTAGTGACTTAGTAACATTTATTAATTACAAAAGGCTAAAACATTAAAGATAAAGTTACTATTACATAATAACATGGAAGCCAGGTCATAAACAGCTGTTAATACATGCTAGGAATCAAATGTTCTGTTCAAAATGTTGAATTACTGAGTAAACATTTAGTATTTCTACAAAATAAAAATAAGTTTGGTTCCAACTTTTTAATGCTATAAATTGGACAGCCAGTTTTCGTATTGCATATATTCAGCATTTGCAATGTTTTTAATTTTTTTTTTTATGTGAAAAGGAGGACTGTCACATGGCTTTCAAAGGCAGACAAGATCAAAGAGCAAACACAAAAGTTAAAGGTCTAGAAGAACCATTTCCACAGATTTCGTAACATGTTTCTTAATTGAAGAATAATTATCAGTTAAGTGGAATATGTTGATGTTACAAACCTGTGAAAAGTTATCACTGAAAAAGTTAAGAATTTTATAGAAACTTTTGAGTTTTCCAACAGAATGATCTATACATGGAAAACCTACGACTCTAATTCTTTTCTTTAACCATAAAATAATTTAAATTTAATCGTAATTATATCAAATAAACTGTTGAAATTGCTGCTGATGAGTAATTGAAAATGGATTTTGAAAAGCAGCATAACTTGCTCATTTTGGATAAAAGTTACAAATGAACATTCTGAGGTCGAAATCACTTTAAATTTCATCTTGCATTTAATTCAGCAAACTTCTCTGAGACTGATTTCTCTACTCATATTACTAAAACAAAGTGTAAACACCATGTAAATATACATCATTCCATGCAAGTACTGCTGTCATCAATCTCATCTAGATTAGATAAACTAACAAGCAAAAAGCAAGCTCATTTGTCATATTAAATACTTTAAATATTGATATGTATGGTATTTATCAAAGTATTTGAAAAAAAGTTTAACATGTAAAATAGCCATTTCCCTCACAACTTCTTATTAATGTACAGTTTGAAGTGACATAAAGATAGGAGTGTAATAGTGATTCTTTACCTATATGAATAGTCAATGAACATGTCTGGTTTTTCTAACTCTTTTTTCCCTCTGTCTGTGAAATTTGGTCTTTTTTTTCCACACATATATTTTTATCTTTTCTAGTAATTTATTGTTATATTTTATAAAGTACTCCAGCTATGAGAGATTATTAATTCTAAAAAGATAAAACTAGTCCTTCATTGAGAATAATTGAAAACCATGGTTCTAGAACATTCTTTGATATTCTGTCCTGATTCTGAGCTCTTGTCTTTTACCTTTGCTCCCATCAACTTCTGTGAATTAAAAGGTAATGTCTAATGTTGCAACTCAGGCCACTTTAGCCTCCCTTAGTGAACTAAAAGTCACCTCCAACTTAAAATTACTTCTGATAAATTGCACATTCTTTTCATTATGTTTAGGTATGACATATCTCTACCTATTTGTTTCCTATCAGAGACTAGCTTCAAAGGTAGGCATAATATCTACAAGTTTGAAAGCAGCAAGCGTCGTCTAGGAACAGGTTTCATAAAAAATATACTAAAACTATTTATTTTTGCCATTTGGAAATATTTTCAGGAACACCAAAATATAAGTCATGGTTGTTGAAAAATACCTACTCTCTATTATATGTCAGGCATATATATTTTTTCAATGCACTCATAAAGAACACAGCCAAAAGGAAAAGTAAATATTAAATTTTATATATAAATAATTTTGGTTCTGCAAAGACTTACAAGATGTTTTTGATTATGAAAATACATATTATGTATTGGATCATATAATAGGTGCGTGTGTGCTTCTCTGTCAGTCTTAAGCAGGACCTGTGAGCCTGAGACTCGAGCGAGGCTTTCTCTGATATACTGGTCCTTTACTCTTGGCAAATTCTCTTTCGGATATGGTATAGAATCTGTTGAGTAGGTGTATTTCCTGCTCCTCTACCCATGGCATCCAAACTCTTCCTTCTGCTGGTAAGGAGTCTTGGCTATGAATGAATTTCCTGCTTTTACTATTGTGACAACAGTTTTTGATTTTATATCATTGTAGGTTCTAGGCCTGAGCAAATTTCCTGCATTTGCCCCTGTGGCAAATATCTTTGGCCTGTGCTTACTTCAGAGTGGAATTGGGAGGAAGTGGCAGGTTTTCCTACCTCAAAGGCATTCAGTCTTTGCCTGGAACTAGGGAGAGGAAAGTAATCTGTCCCACTTCTACCAACAGATAGCTTTAATTTCTACTCACATCTGTAGCAACCAATCTTTGCCTTGGACCTGGTGAAGGGAGGATTTCCTTTCTAACCCAGTGGTAGTCAACTTTTCCTATCAAAGCAGGGGTAGGTCACAGGCAAGAGTGGACTTTTTTGCCTCTCCCACTGAAGCAGCTTGCTTTTGTTTTGTTTCAGAAAAACGTCTGGCAGGTTTCTATCCCCATAGGGGCTGATCATCATCTTGTATTCATGTGTAGCCTGAGTCATCAATATGCTTCTTTAAGTATGAATACTCCACTCTCAATTCTCCCTCCAAGACTGTGCCAAAAGGGAAACTCATTCAATTCTCTTGACCTGTCTCCAATCTTTCTTATAAACACCTGGCGAAAACCTATAGAAAGGAGCTGCAGAGTGGGGGCAAACTCACCTTGTTTTATATGAAACTGTCACTATTCTACACAGTCACTCTAGCACATGGAAGTGTTTATCCCCCTTTAAAATTAGGTCGACCTTATTACCTGGTAGCCTCAACTGCTGATGAGTTCAGAAAATACCCAGACGTTCCATATTGATAGGATTATAGTGACATTCTTTTGCAAATTTACACATCTTAAGTGTTAGTAGAAATCTTTCTAATTATATCCTGAATTACTCTTCCCTCTCATATTTTTGGTATATTCCTCAGATGCATCTATATTTTTTTAATTTCCATTCTCCTTTTCATCGCTCATTTTCTTTTGTAACTTTTTCTCTTTGTCCATTTCCTCTGTGTTATCTCCTCTAGTTCTCTGATGATTATTTCCTATAAATAATTTTCTTACTACTTCAATGGGTATCTTAAGATTTAATTTCCATTCTTTCTTAAGACAGACAGCTAACTTTTTAATTCAGGGGATCTCATGTGCTGGCTTTCCTTTGTGTTCTATTCTTCCTGATTCTTGCTCTTCTTTCACAGCTGTCAGATCTCCTTATAACCTAGGAAGACAGGGAGGAAGGTTTTCTAGCACCTTTTAAGGTCACATTATAAAATCTTTTCTTGATATAAATACCGCATTTGAGATTCGGGATGATGTTCTTTTTATTCTGTGCTGCAACACTTTTGTTATCTTATTGTTCCAAAATTTTGTTTATTTTCACAATGTTCTTTGTTCAAAACCGACTTTACCCTCAGTAAGCATGATCTTGTCTTGAAAGATTTTCCATCTCATTGCTATGACTAGAAGGAACATTGGCTTATACAAATTACAGCATAATTTCTACCGGTACTCTGATAATAGTTAGAAAATGAGTGTGAAGTATTTTGGCCAATACCATAAAGGATCCACACTGATGAATACAGGTCTGGTGCCTTCTGTTAAAAAAAAAAAAAAATAAGATTATGAATTGGAAACACTTTCTACCTACTTCTAAGAACAGCAAGTTTGCTTTGTTTCACAGAATAGAGCTTTGAATATGGTTTAATTAAATTGGGTTTGCCAGTGTAGCTCCATGGCTTTTGTTACTGAAAGTTTCTCTTTATTTTTGGTGGTAAATTCAATGACTTGGTTTTACTATTATTCTATAAAACTATTTTCTCCTTTCTCTTTATGGTCATATAAGAGGAAGTGAAAAAGTTTGGATCAGAGACTACTAGTTAGACTCCATTTTTTAATTGAAAATCTAATACAAAGTTTTCAGACAATGACATACTATTTTCTATGGTCATCATATCAATGCTGAAGTTGGCAGTTTTTGATAAAGTAAACAAACAGCTGTTTGTCACTGATACAGTGTAAGAGGTATGTGGTACTTAATCACTGAACTGCATCTGTGGTTTAATCAATTGTTGTCAGATATTTATTGAGTGCCTAGCAGGGGTCTGAGCTATCAAACATCCACTGTAGCATCACTCTGTGAATTTCAGAGCTTTGAAATTTGACAGAGCATTTTTAAAGCAGCCCTACTTAAATTTGGCTTTCAGGCTGTTACCCAGTTAGATAAAATATAACTTTTGTCAATTTTAATCTTTGCTAGGAAAGAACATCTAAATTAAAATCAAACAAAAATGGTGTGCTCATTTCCCATTCAATTTTTCTTCCAATTTAACAGATCTTTGCCTTCTAAGTCTGGAAGATACATAGCATAGCTCTGTGATGTGATACTTAGTTTATCTGTTCTGCATTTCTAGGGACAGTCTCATTGGGCGTGAGTTCTTCAATTTCTGATTGGGGTTTGTTGGCAATAGTAATGGGATACTGAGATCTTGGTGAAAAGTAGTCCTGGAAAATGATAAACATTCCAGAGCTTTAATAATAAATTAAAACAATGTGGTAGATATGGGGGCTTCCAGAATAGACTAGACCTTTCATGAGAAAATCTTTATATGTTTTAGAGTTTGAGGCCAATAAAGCGAGAGTGGTAACTAAGAGCTAGTAAGCAAATACCTTGTCCCAAATATATTAGGCATTAGTACCTACACACCCACTTCTCTCATTTTCCATGCTTTTAAATATGATTAATCTAAGCTTTGGAGAGTTATACTTACTTGCATTACCATAACTGTCAATTGGTAGGGTCACATTTTACACTTAGGTCTTTATGGATGCAAATCCTGTACTCTCTCTCATCTAATACTCTACCTACAATATATGGAACACTATTTAGGTTTTGCAGTTACAAAGGACTAATTTGACTCTTCAGGGTTTAATGTCTGTTTATGGGATTTTGATACATCAATTTAAACAGCAAATTTGTATACAAGACAGCACATGAAATGATTCATTCCAATAAAGGAGGAAACTTTATATCAGAGAATATTCATGACTAGAGTAGTTGAGTGTATCTCTGTGAATTGGCAGAAAGCAATTAAGAAATGCAGTAAATATCAGGCTGGCCTTAGGGTCTCAAGAATGAGTTCAAACACTAAGAAACCACACAAAAAAATCTAGAATTATAGTTATAAGTAAAAACAGGAGCAAATAATATCATACTAATTTATCATTAAGACTAAGAAAAAAATAGTCTTCATTTTTTTCTTATTTCCATTTTCACTTGAGAGATATAGCCATAAAATTGCTTTTGAAACATTTAGGTAAATGGTAAACACATTAAAACAATAGTGTCTATCTAGAGCAGCCTAAAAGTGCCACGTATATAGAAACTATTTAAATAATATTGAAAGGTCACTCATCATTTGTGACTTACAGGATTTCAAGAGTGAAGGACGGGAGAATCATCTTCACATGGTCCCTATATGAACATTAACAGCCTCAACCTTCTACAAGGTTACAAAATACCTTTGATGGTCTGCACAGTAAGCAACTATTATTTATCAATATTTTAAAACTTTCAAATATTTATCACTCAGAGTAAGAAGGGTATTTTAAGAAAGGAGGTGAGTAATGAGCTACAGAGTAATCCAAGAAATAAATGATAAATGCTTTTGGAGCAATAAATCCATATTTGGTATATTGATATGTTGGATATATCGGTAGAAATTGATATATTTGGATATATCAATTTTTCATGACTCCATGTGTACAAATGAGAACAAAATTAAATAAGGTGATAATATGTGGTATATAAATGTACTTAAAAGGTTAATGAAATTTGAGAATGATTATCTTTTACTTAAATGGATCTTAAAATATGACTATGATGTATATATAAAATAAGCTGTGAAAATTTTGAAAATATTAAATGTATCTTTAGATTTTACAATAATGTTTGCTAGAATAAATAGGTTCATTTTTAGGTGTATTTGAAGATAAGTCAGGAAAGGTAAGTAGTAGCCAGGTTGTGAACAATGAGGTTAAAATGTTTGGATTTTTCATTAGGTTATTGGGAGCAATAAAACATTTAAAGTAAAAGAAAAACTTCCAGTAATATTATAGGAGATTAAAAGTTGCAGAAATGCATTCTATCAGTTTTGTTACACAATAGTCTCAAAGTATCAGTGGCTCACAGCAATAACCATTTATAGCTTCTCTTTCCTTGCAGGTCATCTGAAGCACTTTAGCTTTAGGTTGCAAATTGGCTAGTCTTGCTATAGACCACAGGTTGGGGTCAGGTCTGCCTCACAGTGTCTCATCCTTGGACCAAGGACATTTCTTTTCTTTTGGGAGTGATACAAGCACAAGCAGAAACACATGCTGATGCTCAAAGCCTCTGCTCAGAACTAGTTAATTTGTCTTCCTTCCACATTTCATTGGCAAAAGCAAGTCAGTGGCCAAACTCAACATCGGTGGGTTGGGAAAATACACTTTGCCCATTCTAATGACACCACAATGTCACATGGCAAAGTGTGTTGTAGTATAATTGTAATCCAGGAATGGAATAAAGAACTGGGGACAAGGACAAAGTCTATCACATAGAGAGAGACTGGTTGGGGACTTACTGAATAATCTACACTTATGATGACGAGAGCTTTGACCTGTGTAGTAACAGAAAAAAAAAATACCAATTATAGAAAGGGAAAAATTCAAGAGACATGTCTAATAAAGAAGAGGATTTGCTGAAGGACCTGGTGCAGTAACCCTGTGAAAATATTCAAAATCAATACAAAGTTCCAAATGTAGGGACTGAGTGGATGACACAGGATATATAATTTGTCTTAAAAATATCAAATTTGGAAGTTATGTTGGCTCTAAAAACCAAGTATGGCCAACTCCAAAATTTATAATTTCAACCGCTATGCTGTATTGTTATCAGCCATATTATTTCTAGAAATAAAGCATAATGTGGTTCAGATGTATGGGAAATTGATGAAATCATCATTGTTCTTAACTAGATCCATTGGTTCAGCCCTCACTGTACCTACTGAGACCTGAACATATCAATCTAAATGGCTAAGAACCATACTCACATGTTCTCTTCAGAAATGACTGGGAACACAGATAATACAAAGTCACTAGAGGTTATGAGATCTTCCCAAGAGAAAATTTTGGCTTACTCTGTTTTGGCCCAATTCTATAAAAGTTTAATTTAGAATTAGACAATTTCACTCACTTAAGGCTGTGTGGATTGTTCTTTTCTTATAGCTTCCTTATATTGTGAATTTGGATATATCAATTTTTCATGACTCCATGTGTACAAATGAGAAAAAAATTAAGGTGATAATATGTGGTATATAAATGTACTTAAAAGGTTAATAAAATATGAGAATGATTATCTTTTACGTAAATGAATCTTAAAATATGACTATGATGTATATATAAAATAAGCTGTGAAAATTTTGAAAATATTAAATGTATCTTTAGATTTTATAATAATGTTTGATAATTTTTAAAGATGAGTCATTAATTTGATTGACTGCATTTTAGTTATACTTAGACATTATTATAAGTTAAATAAATTTATAGCAGTTTTTTATGACATAGAAACTATTATGCTTACGAACCAAGAACCAGATAATTCAATTATAAAAAAATTTATCAATACTCTCATTTAACATCAGGCGGAGAAATCAATAAGATTTTTTAATATGTTTATCAATACAGTCATGTGACACTTAACAAATGGGGATACATACTGAAAAATGAATCATTAGGCAATTTTGTCACTGTGCGAACATCATAGAGTGCACTTACCAAAACCTAGATGATATAGCCTGTGACACGCCTAAGTTATATGGTATAGCCTATTCTCCTAGGCTACAAGCCTGTACAGCATGTTACTGTAAAACCAATGCAACATTAAATCAAACATAAGAGAAAATAATGCAATTAAGAGACGCAGTAAACACGAGATGAAGTATCACTCACTAATCTCACCTCTTGCTTTGTGGCCTGGTTCCTAACATGCCACGGACCAGTACCAGTCCACGGCCTGGAGGTTGAGGACTCTGTCCCAGACAATAGAAAATTTTCAGTTTCATTATAGTCTTATGGGACCACTGTCATATAG
>NW_011888838.1:2752750-2754596 GCF_000151845.1 Pteropus vampyrus
TTTTATAAGAAAAGAGCAGCATTCAGGTGGAGTCACACAGAATTAAGTCCAAAATAAGATTTTACAACTCATTGTTTATGTGATTATGAATTGGTTATAATACTCCCCTAGACTTAATCTCACCATCTCTCAAATGAGTTAAATTAAAAAAATAATAATAATAACTTCACGAATTTAATCTGATGATGAAATTAGATCATATGTATATATAGCTTAGCTCTATAGAACAATATTTGACATTAGAACAATGCAGTAAACTAAATAAGGGATCTCTGTTACTGTTATTATTATTAGATTACCCCATTGCAGAAATATATTGAGTGCCAATACCTAACGCCTGAGGCTGATAGTTTGAAGACTGTAGCATTAATTCTGATGATTTAGCATAATTATTCTATGCATCATTATTCTATGCAGGATCTTAAAAAAAATAAACTTATTTACATTCTATATCTAGATGATTTTATAATCTATGCCAATACTTTTATATTTATTTTATATCTCTGGGCTAAATTTTTTCTTTAAATTTTAAACATATCCAATTGAATATTTGACATATTCACCTCATATCTTTCACATGCATGATCAAAACTGAAATTTTGATCATCAAATGCATAAAATGCATTTCCTCTAAAAGTATACACACACACACAAATGCCAAAAACACTAATAAAGCAACTGTTCCAGTTACTAGGGCTGCATAACAAATAACTCCAAAACTTGGTGGCTTAAAGCATGATGACATTTATTTTGCTCACAAGTCTGCCTTTTTGGCAAGGCTTGGTAGTGATTGATAGCTCGTCTTTTCTGCACTTTCTGTCAGTTGGGATCACTCCAAAGGCTGGGAATCTGGAGCCATCTGAGGGCCCCTTCAGTCTCATGTCAGTTGGTTGATGCTGACTTTCAGCTGAGACCTTAATTGGGGCTATGTGTTTGAGCACCTGCACAGTCCTTTCCATGTAGCCTTAGTTTTCTTACAACCTGGTGGCTGGCTTCCAAAGGTGAGAGTCTGAAAGGGAGATTGCCTTTTATGACCTAAACAAAAGTCATGCGGCATCTTTTCCGGAGCATTTAACTTGTCAATGCAGTCATGATGATCTAGCTTGTTTCAAAAGAGGAGAAAGAATCTCTATCTGTAGCTGGAAGTTGCAAGGTTCTGAAGTGCATGTGGTATCAGAATTGTTGTTACAGCCATTTTTGGAAAATACAATCTGTCACACCAACCAAGAAACAAAGTCTAATTCTCTATCAGTCATTTCAAACTCAGTAAATGTCATAATCATCCTCCTGTTTGCTCAAACCGAAAACCAAGGAATCAACCTTAATTTATCCTTTTCTTTCACTTCCACTTCAGTAAGTCTAGCTGGTGTTATCACTGGTATTATTTATTTTAAATCTTTTTCCTTCTATCCTTTTGCTTTATTCCTACTAACCCCAACATAATTTCTCTTTCTCTTAAACCTCACCAGTAAACTTCTCACACAGGATCTAGTACATTTTTGTCCCCAACCAGGCCATTCTCCACATATATGTGTTACCTTTAACAACAGAAATTAGCTAATGTCACTTCCTTGCTTAAAATAGCTACTCATAAGCATGGAATATTTTTCTTAGTTTTCTTATATGAGAGTATGATATGGGTGTATCAAACCTTCTTGTGGTGGGAGTTGTGTACAATGGAAAAAAATAACAAAAATATCTTAAGAATTTTTATTGTTTAAAGCTCAGCAGAGTTTATTCAGTTGCTTTCTGCCTTGAAATGATATAAAAGAAAGATTAGATGTGTTTCTTTAAACACTCAGAACATCTTAGGTTTTATTGTTATTTCTCAAAAAGTATATTATTA
>NW_011888838.1:2754646-2757086 GCF_000151845.1 Pteropus vampyrus
AAAAAAAAATACCAATTATAGAAAGGGAAAAATTCAAGAGACATGTCTAATAAAGAAGAGGATTTGCTGAAGGACCTGGTGCAGTAACCCTGTGAAAATATTCAAAATCAATACAAAGTTCCAAATGTAGGGACTGAGTGGATGACACAGGATATATAATTTGTCTTAAAAATATCAAATTTGGAAGTTATGTTGGCTCTAAAAACCAAGTATGGCCAACTCCAAAATTTATAATTTCAACCGCTATGCTGTATTGTTATCAGCCATATTATTTCTAGAAATAAAGCATAATGTGGTTCAGATGTATGGGAAATTGATGAAATCGTCATTGTTCTTAACTAGATCCATTGGTTCAGCCCTCACTGTACCTACTGGGACCTGAACATATCAATCTAAATGGCTAAGAACCATACTCACATGTTCTCTTCAGAAATGACTGGGAACACAGATAATACAAAGTCACTAGAGGTTATGAGATCTTCCCAAGAGAAAATTTTGGCTTACTCTGTTTTGGCCCAATTCTATAAAAGTTTAATTTAGAATTAGACAATTTCACTCACTTAAGGCTGTGTGGATTGTTCTTTTCTTATAGCTTCCTTATATTGTGAATTTGGATATATCAATTTTTCATGACTCCATGTGTACAAATGAGAAAAAAATTAAGGTGATAATATGTGGTATATAAATGTACTTAAAAGGTTAATAAAATATGAGAATGATTATCTTTTACGTAAATGAATCTTAAAATATGACTATGATGTATATATAAAATAAGCTGTGAAAATTTTGAAAATATTAAATGTATCTTTAGATTTTATAATAATGTTTGATAATTTTTAAAGATGAGTCATTAATTTGATTGACTGCATTTTAGTTATACTTAGACATTATTATAAGTTAAATAAATTTATAGCAGTTTTTTATGACATAGAAACTATTATGCTTACGAACCAAGAACCAGATAATTCAATTATAAAAAAATTTATCAATACTCTCATTTAACATCAGGCGGAGAAATCAATAAGATTTTTTAATATGTTTATCAATACAGTCATGTGACACTTAACAAATGGGGATACATACTGAAAAATGAATCTTTAGGCAATTTTGTCACTGTGCGAACATCATAGAGTGCACTTACCGAAACCTAGATGGTATAGCCTGTGACACGCCTAAGTTATATGGTATAGCCTATTCTCCTAGGCTACAAGCCTGTACAGCATGTTACTGTAAAAACCAATGCAAGATTAAATCAAACATAAGAGAAAATAATGCAATTAAGAGACGCAGTAAACACGAGATGAAGTATCACTCACTAATCTCACCTCTTGCTTTGTGGCCTGGTTCCTAACATGCCACGGACCAGTACCAGTCCACGGCCTGGAGGTTGAGGACTCTGTCCCAGACAATAGAAAATTTTCAGTTTCATTATAGTCTTATGGGACCACTGTCATATAGGCTGTCCCTCATTGACAGAAATGTTATGTGGCTCATGACTGTACTTATTTTGGTGTTGTATTGCTTCAGTCTATCGGTCTAGTAAAAAACTCTTCTGTTATTTTTCTTTTCTATTTCAAGCCATCAAGCATCCATTGCTCTGTTTTTCAATTATTGTATAATGTATAACAAAAGAAAAGGAGGAACATCATGACATTTTCCCAGAATATTACATCTATGATCTTTTTCATATACCTTTACTATCTCATAAAGGGAAGACTTATATCACATAAGGGAAGACAGCATATGTGGTAAGCATAAATAAACCACCAGAAAAAAAATATTACATTAAAAGAATAGTTATTTTAAAAATTGCTTGAAAATATAAATTAAATATATTTTCCATATTTACATTATTGTCATTAAGCCAAAATTTGAAAAAGTGAATCACAAAACTCAATGAAATTATGGCTGGAGATCTAAATATTTTTCAGGCATAGAGAACTTGACTTACATAAAGGTAAAAATTTTACCCCTTCGGACCTGTTGAAGAGCAATGAAAGTTGCTGAGTGTCTTAAACTTAAATTCTAGTCAGTCTCAGGAGGTGTGAACCCTTTCCACTGGAGCTGAATTTATAGCTTAACCTTGATATTTCCTTATAAGGTGGGATGAAATGTCAAAAGAATTGAGGCAAAAGAATATAAATTGATTGTCATAAAATGTTAGCATGTTATGTTTACACAACATGAAGAGGGCCTATAAATTCTTAAAACTCACTATGGGTCAAAATATGAAGCTGGGGTGTAGAAGGAAAAAATAAGATGAAAAGGAATTCTGTTTTTTGAAAGAAATTATACTTTTCCTTGAGTCATTGGCAACTCCAGTGATCAGAACTGGAAACAGCGATGTATACACTTTGAATGTTCAAAGTTGCCACACTTCTAAAGTCATCAGAGATTGAATTCTTTAAAAAGATGTGAAGAATATAGATGTTTGTTTTTT
>NW_011888838.1:2760241-2772454 GCF_000151845.1 Pteropus vampyrus
ACATTGTATAAAAATATATATGAGAAAACTTTGATGAAATTATTTAATATCTGTGCTCTAGATTTTTTTATAATTGAGATAACTAGCTTCAGGTGTACAACATAATGATTTGCTGCTACATGCATGTATTGTAAATGATCACCAGGATAAGTCTAGTTAACAGTCATCGCCACACATATTTACAATTTATTTTCTCTTGTGATGAGAACTTTAAATCACTCTCAGCAACTTTCAAGTATATTATACAATATTATCAATTCATCCTCTAGATTTTGAGGTCATTGCATTATTAACTATTGCTTAGTAACAAATCACCACAGACTTAATTGTTTAAAACAACACGTATTGATCATCTTACTGTTTCCGTGTGTCAGGAATCTAGTAATGGCTTAGCTGGGTCGTCTCCTTCAGATCCTCTCAGAAGGCTGAAATCAACATGTTGGCCTTGGCTGTAATCTCATTTCAAGTTTTGAGCTAAAGTCGGTTTCTTAACTCATGCAGTTTTGATAAAATTCAATTTCTTGTAACCAACTTATTGTGCCTCAGTTCCTAGATAGTTTTTGCTTGGACACTTACCTCTGTTGCTTTTTTCATCAAAGTATGTAAACTGAGAAAGCAATATCAGCAAGATGGAAGTACAATCTTATGTAACTATTGGGTTTTTAACATTTATCTTTATTGGTTTTGATTTTATCTCAAATTCATATATAAAGTATTCTGAATCAGAGAGACAAATTTTTAAATTAAATATTTCACAGCAAATAATAGTGTTAACATCCACATGTCCTAGTCTTTATCCAGAGGACCACAAAATGAAAGCATGTCAATTGTTCAAGGGAAGAGGAGCCTGACTCCTCATAGTGAATGAGGGGTGTGGAAAAATGATTGTTCTATGTTTACCCTAGCCCTTTGTTACATAAATAAAATTTCTACTATAAATGGATAACCCCTGTATCTTGGAGAAGTCTTGGAGAAACTTGGAGAAGTCTCCAAGTTTCTGGGTCTCATTTTTCATTGGAAAGTAAATCTTTAGGAAGATAATCTTTGCAGTCTTCCTGGCACTGTGAAGGCTTAACTCACAGACCTACTCTTGGCTATAACCACTTAGCCCTCTAAGGAGACAAGTCCCATTATGCTTTAGAATTAGAGCAATTAACTAGACAAGTGGCTACAGATCTAGTTTTCATGGTGCGTGAACAAGTTACTAGGAGGCAAGGGCATGTTTACCTGAAAGTTGAGAAATTCAGGAAAGTTTTATATCCCCACAGTAACTTAATCATGGAAATGATATCTCATTATTTTTGTTACAGTATATTAGATAGTTAGAAGTCACAGGTCTCACTCACATTCAAGGGGAGGAGATATATAGGGCATGAATACTGACTGGACAGTGTTAAAAAGTGGAGATTACTGGAGGGCCATTTTTTTTTTTTTTTAGGTGAGGCAACACTTGGTTGACCTCACAGATTTCAAGGAGCTTGTCAGTTTACAATCCTTTATTATTTTTATTTTTTAGACCTATAGCACCTGGTCTTCATAGGTGGTCTCTCATCCAAGTACTAACCAGGCCCAACCCTGCTAAGCTTCTGAGATAAGACAGGATCAGGTTTGTTCAGGGTAGCATGGCCGTAGACTAGGGGACATCTTAAAGTCTACCCACCGTGGCCACTTTGAAGACTTCAAATATTTTAAACATTAATATAGCTAAAAGTAATTCTATTATATTTTATTTGTAACAATAACTTTTTTAAAAGTAGTTTTACATCAACATTTCCTGAAACAAAAATTTTGGATTAATCTATATAAAAAATTTTTAGATCGCCGAAAATACATTATATCGGTAATAAATCTACATGATGATATTTCATATTTGTGTTACCTCGAATTCAGTTTTAATTGGTTTGCTTTAAAAAGTCTTGTTACTATCTTTCTAAAATCAATAGAGGTTTTTTAAAATTAATGGTAAGATGTACTTTACACAAATGTAACCTTTTATAGTTTATGAAGTGCTTATTTTCCTCATAACAATGTGAGGAATATAAAGATTTTTAATTACACTTTGCCTTCAGCGAAACTGAATTTAAGGAAGATTTTCTAACTTACTCAATATTATCCAGCTACCAAGGCAGAGGCAGTCTTTTAATGAAGTTTTCCCAATCATAGTGTTTTTATTATTATTAACGTTAAAAAGATCAATAAGAAAGGATCGCTGAAATTAATTTTCTGAAAAATACTATTTTTTTTACACCAATATGTTTTCCTCTTTCCTGTCCTTCTTTCCCCTACTTGGCCTCCCTCTCTTCATTCTTATTTCAGTAAAACTATCTTCCTAATTCTATGAAAAATTAACTTCTTGTGGAAACCATTTTATGTTTATTTTTAATATTATTGACAAGCTTTTCTTAAAAATACCAGTGCTAAAAAAATGAGAATTTTATTGAGAACTCCCTTTACATTAAACTATTAAAGTGAAAAGTAACATGTAGCAATGAAAATGTTTCATCAGGTCAGGCATGTACTTTTACGTAAATTACTTCCTTTGGTTCTTGATAGTCTACCTAAGAACTCCTCAAAATGTAGAAGCAAATCTGGTTGACAATAGTGAGAATAGACAAGTGAAGCACAGAGCTAGGTCTTATTAAAAACTCAAGCACAGTTAATTGAAAAGCTACAGTGCATAGAATGTTATCAGATTTCACTGTCAGCATTCCTGAGGTCAATGAATGACAACCAGAGGAGAGTATTCTTGCCTAAGAAACTAGTAAATTCCAGGTCATCAGGGCTGCAATTTCTCTGAATTGTGAAGAAGAATGTATTTTTTTACTTTATAGTCTAATAAACAAATGGACAATTGTTCCCTGTGGTAGATCAATTTTGAGATTAATGTTCTAAGAATTGTTTTAGATAAAATGTTATTTTTCAAGTTTGTTTGTAAAAGAGCAGAACTCTAATTTCTGTGTAACATTGTATTAATATTTACTGGATTCAGAGGATGTTATTTTACCAGAATAATAAAGATAATTTTATACTTTGCAACGTCCTGGACTGATAAGCAGCAGGTTTTTTTTTTTTTTTTTTTTTTTTTTAGTGGTTTAATATTCTTATTATTAATTAGGGTTGGACTTCACAATATCTAAAATTCTTTAGTTCAATTTATTGACTTTCATTCTGTTTACCTTATAAAATCAATATTTGTCAAGTTCATATTATCCTCTTTTGTTTTTTCTCTAAGATTACTGGAATGTTGATAATTGTGCTTTTTAAGGACAATTACATGGCAATGAAAAATGTAAAGTAGATTATATTCTTAAAATATGATATTAGGCATAAAAGTTTAAGAAAAGTAAACCAGGTAGATTCTAATTTTAATTATTTTTTAAAAAATCAATTAAATCAAAGTAAGAAATTAAATACATTGACTTTCTTTACAGACATAAAAATACATAATTCATTTGTCCTTATAAGATAGTTCAGGGATGTTACGTTGATTTATCTAGATGACTTTGTCTCTTCACAATAACTATAACAGGTTGTATTGGATCCAATTCCATTTGTCCTCTGCTCTTGCTATGATCACCAATGGCCTCCATGTTGTCAAATCTATGGGCATTTCTCATTCTTTGTCTTGATTTCTCAACAATATTTGATTTGTTTGATAAATTTGGCCAATTTCTTTGTGTTAAAAACAGTCTTTAATTCAATTTCATGATATATTTTCTAGCTTTGAGTTTTATTTTCTTTATTCTGTTTTCTTTTATGTTTCTTTTTCTGGCTATTTCTCTTTTATACAATCTCAAGTTTCTGTAGTGTGTTTTTGTTTTTTTCTCTCATATGATATACATTTACTTTTCTAGCTCATATAGTCTCCATGCCTTTAGAAACCATTTATATGCTGACCTTTCCCACAAATATATCATCAGTCCTGATTGCACTTTTAAGTTTCAGGACCTATAAGCAACATTCTACTCTACATCTTCATTTGGATATCTCCTAATCATCTTAGTCCTAACATGACAAAAATTTATTGTCTTAACCCTGCAAGCAAACCTGCTCCTTTTCCAGTCTTCATTATATTAGTAAATGACTACCATCCACTAGTTGCTCAAGGAAGAAAGTAGAACAAATTTCATATATATTTGATCACAATAGCCTTCCAACTTTGCCTCAAAAATAGTATCGCAAATTTGATAATTTATCTTCACTTCCACCACATGCTCGTTTCTTAGTCATCTTGCCCTATCATCTATAACGATTACTTTTGCTCTCAACTAAGCCACTTTGCTAAAAGAAGCTAAAATAATTATAAAACATAAATCACATGATATCATTTCTCTGCTTAATTTTTTTCAATGGTTTCACTTTGTATTCAGAATAAAATTTAAAAATTTTAACCTTGCCTTCATGATCTCCTAGCTTTATCTCCAGTCACTCTATCATCACTCTTTCTACTTGGGCTTTCAGTCAGGGTCTGGACAATTTCTTTATAATTTCTTATACCTTTGCTTAAAATATGACTCTCCATTGACTTTTAGCTTTACAATTTTTTCTCAAGGAAAAAAAAAAAAAAAACTTCCATGGTCCTCTAATCTAAATAAGTTCCTTTTTTTATAAATGTCAGAGCACCAGTTTCTTTTAATTTATAAACAGTATCAGTTTCTAGCATGAGTGTTTATTTCTGTGATTATTTATTTGCTTCCTCATCTCACTGGATGATAAATAGTAAATCGTGTTTCTCTTTTCCCCACATTTCATTGCTAAGGTTTAATAGAGTAAATAGTATATAATGAATGATAATTTTGATGTAATATTCTTCCCAAATTTTTCTCTAAAACCCAAAATAATATGGTATATGCTTATTTGCATAGTCCTTGTTCTCTTCTGGACCATTTCCTTTACCTCTTTTTCTTCTAAAGCCCATCTTATCTTACCAGAATGTGCTTATCACTTCTTCTTTAAAGTATTTCAAAACAGTTTGGTGATCCTTTTATTGCGGAGACATGCAATGCCCATGAAATATTATTGTCAAGCTTCATTATTTTATCATTTATTTTCTACCCTAATTTTCTCCACTTTTATCTACAATAAATTTAAACATGTATTTTCAAATCTCTTTTATGATTTCTTGCTAGGTTTTTTACAAATTTGCATTCCATGGTTTTCTAATTTATATAATAATAAACTTAATAATAGCCATAATAGCACAATAGTAACTGTTAAAAGTTACACAATCTTTTCTATTTCTATAACCCTTTAACTGTACATAAAGAGAATGCTTCTCTTTCCTAAAACTGCAGGAGATCTGAATTCAGTTTTTCTGTTGTTTTGTCAAGAGAGGAGAACAAAAGTGATTAAAGGATCTTAACTTCAATGCCAAATGAGAGCTTACTGTAGTGAGAATTTATGGAGGATTTGACTACCAGAGTTGAACACTAGCCTTGATTTTTTTCTCATACAACAAGATGAAAAAAATGTCTTGGGGCAGGAGAGGGGTGGAGAACAGAGCTTTTAACTAAGCTCATTAAATGCTAGGTGTGCATCAAATGTTTTTCTTGATAGGATATTATTTCCTTTAGGGAAGGTATCAGAAATTCTGATTACCAAGCCATTCGGTTTTACAGGCAAGAATGAAAAGACAGTCAAGTAGGACTATAAGTGAATAATTTGCTTTATGTCACATAACAAAATTCATCTGGCCAGTTTATTTGGTGGCTTTGTCAATAGTTACTTGAAAAGAGCTAATTTACAAGCATAGAAGATAGACTTCATAATGTTTTCTTTTTTTCACAGACAGTTTGATGTAATGTAGTATCACTGGCAAGATCAATTTGGAGAAACTCCATAAGAAAAAGAAAAATAAATGCAATTACTTGAAGGAGGGGTGGAATCAGACAAAAAAGTAATTAAGCTTGAGTATAATTAAACACTATTGTTACCAGTGTCTATACACATATTGTTTTTCATTTCTTATTTGCACAGCGTTTCTCTTACCAAAAGCAATGATACTCTTTAAATAGGTGCTGTGAGGAACCCAAATAGAAATGAGTCTTGTAGTGACAAAATTTGTAAGTGCTGCCACTTATTTCTTTTTTCTCTCCTAACTTTAAAACTCATAATAAATTTAACTCAACTGCCAATATATTAAATATTTGTAAAAATTTTAGAAAATTCAGTTGTCTAATAGTTCACAGATTTATGGAGAATAATCAGTCATACTCTATGATAGGAAAATGCATATTTAACATACATTATTATAAAAATAAATATACAAAACATATAAAATTACTACTGTATTCTGATAGTCAATTTACAATTCTTAATAAATAAATTTTAAAAAAAATTTATTCTGGTTCAGTCAATATTTTCCATGTTTTTGCTGAGTATCTTTCAATTGTGACCAGTTGTTCTGCAATTATCTCACTCTCCTTGCACTTCTGCATGCTTCTCTCTAGTAGGTCCTCTTGTTCCACTCTGTCCAATATACTCTGAACAGATCTATGCTTGATTCATCCTACAGTGTCAATATTGTCAAGTATGTTAACCTTTGGGAGTGTCAATACCATCAAATTCTTTAGCTTTTATTTACATACCTGGGGGTCTCTTTGTTTTTCTATTCTGGGCTCTTCCTGGCCATAGTAACAGTCTTTCCTTTGCAACCAAGAACAGAACACCAAAAATCAACTTGAATATGGAGTATTAACTTGGTACTTGGATTTCAGGTTGAAAAAGAATAACTGATCTTACTGAATCATTATTACTCTTTTTATAGCTTCTTACTGGAAGCAAACCCTAGGTGTTAACTGGTCTGTCCCTTCTTACCCAGTATAATAAAGGAAACAGATAATGTCTTGTCTAAGTTTTCTTTTAATTTGTAAAAATCCGTGCTGCAGAAAGTCGACCAAGCCTTTAACAATTTCTTAATTAGTAGCAGAGAAATAAAATCTTAGTTCTAGTTTAACTTTTTAATTTGCTTGCATTTTTTTATAAAAATGACAGCCTCATAAGATTCATATGTGTGTATATATATATGTATGCAATATATAGTTGATAAAGCCTCATAGAAAATTAAACACTCTAGTACATAGATAAAATATTAAAACTATCTTAAAAATAGATATGAGTGTCAATGGTTATGAGTGTCATTTACATTAAATATTTCTATATAAATACTGATTTTTAGAAGTTAATTCTAATAGATAACTATTGCATTTTCAGAGTAACTTTTTAAATTTCCCATGCTAAAGAATACACAGTATTTTGATTTATCTTCAAACAGCTAAAAATATCTTAAAATGGAGAAATAGACCAAAGTCTACTTTTATCTAATTATACTTTTTCCTTATTAAATCAATAATGTAAATGAATTATGGTAGAAACTCAATGAATATTTAATATATTACATATCTTACTTTTGAAGTAGAAAATTATCTTAAGAGGAGATGGAATTTCAGTATTAATTAGTGTGAGGACAACTTACTATTTTTTAATGTTTAGTCCTTTGTAATCCCAGTATTATTAGAAAATATATATTTGATATTTGCATTACAAGTGTCATCACATGGGACTTGGAGCACTTGGAAACATAACTGAAATAATAAATGAATATAATTTATTCATTTAATATTATAGTTAACATTTGCAACATGAAATAAGCTTAATGATATACCAATTATATAGCTTACCATAATTTTACTAATATGCTTTGCATTACTTTTGCATTTCTACAATATAATTGATTATTAAATTCCAATATGAAATAATTAAAAAGTGTAATAGAAGCAATGAGATGCATGTCATAGTTTGAAGAGAAAATAATTATGAATATTATATTTTAACATAATTTTATAAGGTAATATATTTTACCAACACTAGCAAAGGGAAGAAAAGTCAAATAGAACAAAAATATGTGAATGTGATAGTTAATTTTACATGTCAATCCGTCTGAGCCATGAGGTGTTTAGATATTTGATTAAATATTATATCTGGGTGTGTCTGTGAGAGTGTTTTTGGATGACATTAGCATTTGGATAGGTAAATTAAGTAAAGCAGATTATCCTCTCCAAAGTGAGTGGGCATCATTTAATCATTTGGGGGCAGGAATAGAACAAAAAGGTGAAAGGAAGGAGAATTTGATCTTTCTGCCTGACTGTTGAGCTGGGACATAGGTTTTTTTCTGACATTAGACTGGGACTTACACCATCAGTTGTCTTGCTTCTCAGGTCTTCAGATCTGGACTAGAACTTTCATCATTGTTTCTCCTGGTTTTAAGGCCTTTGGACTTTGATTGAAACTATACCACCAGCTATTTCCTGGGTTTCCAGTGTGCAGATAATATATTGCTGGACTTGGACTTAGCCTCCATCACCGTGTGAGCCAATTTCTTATAATAAAGCACTTTCGATAAATGATAGATGATATAGATATAGATAGATATAGATATGGATAGATATAGATATAGATTAGAGATAGAGATATATATGTATATATTCTATTGGTTCTGTTTCTTTGGTGAACCCTGACTAATATATGCTATGGGGACAGATGCAAAGCAGGTCTGAAATGCCAAGCACAACTGCAACAATATAAAAAGAGGTGGTTCCTTCTGTATTTGAATGTCCAGGGAATTTTTAAGTCTGTAAAATTACCTAGTATTAGATTTATGTTTTTTTCATGTCCAGGGAATTTTTAAGTCTGTAAAATTACCTAGTATTAGATTTATATAAGCCAGCTTAATAATCAGAGTATTATCCTTTTACAGAAGCACAGGTCAGAGAAGGAAGATAAAGACACATTCTAAATTATTTCTGTATCCAAGATTCTTGGAGAAGAAATAATACTCCTCTCCTCTCATTGGAAAGTTAAAAGCCTCTCTTAAACAGAGTATTGTGCTTTTATTTCTCTGTGTCCTTTACAATTATTATCATGTTTATATGTTTACCATTTATCAATGATTTGTAGTATCACTATTTCCGTTATACTGAAGGCAGATATTTTTGAAGGTTCCTTTTTATTTCCCTTGATAACAAGCTTACTGAAAGCAAATGGAAAAAGATATATATTTTTTTCTGCTGGTTTTCGCAAAAAGCCCAGTAAGGTTTTTATGAATTAGCAGTTGACCTAAATGCCAGAGTGCCTGGCCCCAATCATCTGGATCTGGGACCAAAACATGAGTCCCTGTTTTTAGAATAATTGGATCTTCATAAGGGATAAGGGATGATATCTCTTCAAGGAGATACTGTTTGCCCATGGATAAAGTTGGGCAAAGTTACTGAATTATTGAAAGGATGTGAAATTAGTAACCAAAGAATTGTACTTCTAGCTGTTTTTTAAAGTTTTTGCAGAAGTGTCTCCAATGACATAGGACAATAAACCAGGTACATTTAGTAGACTGCTTGGTGTTCCATTGCTCCATTCTTAAAATTTTAAGAAAATTTTACATTCGACTTTATAAAGCACCAATATTTTATCGTAAAAATTACATTTTATATTCTTTATCATATGGGATTTTAAAATTTCTGTTTTGCTTAATTGCTATAATAAATCTATTAAAATTCTAGGTTGAATGAAGAAATATTACTACATACCAGCTTTCCCGCCAGGGCAATTTTCTCCTATGGAAAAAAAAATTTAAACATATTAATATAGAGATAAAAATGTGAACCAATATTCTTAGCCTAATAAACTGTATCGGAGGAAGAAGAATCCTTGTAGAGAAGTGCTGGGATGATGTTTCCAAAGGAGTTGTGTCAGTCAATGTTGAAATTTTTAATAAATGGATCTTATCACTGGAAAATTTAGTTAATTGCATCATACGCCAGTGAACCGTTCACTGAGTTACTCCTCGATCTTTTTTCTAGACTAGATATGTTCAGTGAAGAAAGATAGCATGTGAATTTTTTAAACCACTAACACTAAAATTTTTGTCGCATGTAATAAAAGATTAAAAACTGCTTTTATTAGCAATGTTCAAGTCTCTTTTTCCAACTCTCAATTTCTATTATAAGGATATTGTTAAGTACATTATAACAATTCACAGTCAAGCTTACAGTTGTTGCATGTGAATGCTCAGCTTTGAAAGATATTTGCTAAATAATTCTAATTTGAGAGCAATTTGTTAGGTAAACAATGAATCTTTCCACTGTAGCTTCATATTTACCCTTTGCCAGCATATTATTATTTTCTTTGAAGAAAAGCAGCAAATAAATTTTGACATGCAATCTACATGTCAAATAATTATTTCCGTATGTGATGAAAGCTTGTCACTTTAAATTCCATTATAAATATGACCAATAGTGTTATTATTATTTTAATTTACTGTTTTACCACCACAACTGAAGATACTGAGAAAACCATAGTGCAAATAATTTAAAACTCAGGAATCTCAGTGAAAGATGTCTCGCAGTTGCAGGATACAAAATGGGCACAGCGTGAACTCCTACTCTTATAGTTTTAGTCCCATATGAGTATATATCTATTTTTTCTAAATTGAAAAAAGTATATATAAATATTTGAAAAATTCTTTATAATCTAATTTTAAAAAATATATTTTTTAAAATTTTTACAATTAAATCTGTCTTCGTAAATGTAAATTATTTTATTTGTGGAGAAATAAAATAAAACAAAACAACAAAATGACCAAAATACTCACTGTTTATTCATACAAGTTGTTAAAGAAAAAAACCCAAACAAGTAAATTTGAAGATACAATTGGTTTTATTAAGTGATTCATGATTTGGGCAGCATCCCATCTAGCAATTTAGAAAGAACTCTCCAGGTGTGTACAAAATAGGATTTTTATTAAAAGAAAGGTAGGACAAGGGAGTTATTAACAAAAGAAAAAATATATATTTAGACCAGGCCATCTTCTTTTTGGAGGAAGAGAACAGCAAGGGTTTTTATCAGGCAGATTGTCTCTTTTTTCTACGGGAGATGGAGGATGGAGAGGACCCACTTGACAGATTACCTTACTGGTGCTTGACCATAAAATTCCATACTACTTGATTAAGATTATTTTTCTGGAAGAGGTTGAAACAGTAATTAGTTCAGATATTAAATCTAGGTTTGTTATCATGGGCTTTAGCACAAGTGACACTATTTGGGGCCTATAACAAAATCCAAGGTAACATTCTAGTTTATTTTAGTCTTTTAACCAATTATTCAAAATATTCATTGAGCATTTTAAAATAAACTTTTTTTTTTTCCAGAGTGGCTTCTTTTTGTTGTTGTTCAAAAATTGATTTATTCATATCATAAATGCAGTGCTTCATAAAATTTTCTATTGTTGCATAAGCTAATTTTTCTAATATGAGTTTAAAACTTCTAAGAACCTTCAGCTATTTTTATTTGTTTGTTCCAGGTAGAAATCTCATTTTACTTATTCAAACATGTAATAAATAGAAATTTATTTTTATAGCTCTGTGTGTATTTATTTCTATTTGAGCCCCATTCCATTAGAGTCAGAACTTTTTCTTCAAGTTATTTCAGTCTCCTTTTTCCTATTATAGGTACTGTGTCAAGGTTCCATGGGTCTTACATAGTCCCAAGATATCAAAAGTTAGGTCAGGCCTCTAAGTGTGTGTGCTCTGTTCACATTGACTTCTAATGAATCATGCATTGTCTTGCTCTTTCTCAGTGGTTTCTTAGTGGTCCAGCTATACAGATTCCTACTAAATTATTCCTTGTTCTCATCTGGTTCATTAAGTTTTGCAAATCTCTTTTCATCTATAGTACCATGCTCAGACAGAGAGAAATCTTGTTTGTTGTTTCTTTTTGCTTGGGGAACTTTTTGAGCCTGACTAAGCCCCGTCTACCTAGAAATTTCATGCAACTGTTAATTTTTGCCCCATTCTGTGTTGCATGGATATTATTCTACTGTTGCTGTGCAACATGGGATCTAAGAAGCTCTGTGATACTTTCTAAGGCTCTATTTGCATAACATACGATTCAGTCATCTTTCCCTGGAGATTTACTCCCTTGTTTAAGGTGTTACTGGAGATAAGGTACAATTACACCCGGGTCTCATTTGCTTCAAAATATACTCAGAATGAATGGATTGTATAAACAATAATAAAATGTAACACAAAATAAATTGAACTGATTATCTGCTTCTACATGCATGTTTTCTTCCTTTTCCTCTTTTAATAGGAAGACTTTTCTTATTCTTCCAGTTACAGGTTTTTTCTCTTACTTGGGCTTTGTATTCCATCTCTTACTTTC
>NW_011888838.1:2773624-2785932 GCF_000151845.1 Pteropus vampyrus
TTCCACTGTAGCTTCATATTTACCCTTTGCCAGCATATTATTATTTTCTTTGAAGAAAAGCAGCAAATAAATTTTGACATGCAATCTACATGTCAAATAATTATTTCCGTATGTGATGAAAGCTTGTCACTTTAAATTCCATTATAAATATGACCAATAGTGTTATTATTATTTTAATTTACTGTTTTACCACCACAACTGAAGATACTGAGAAAACCATAGTGCAAATAATTTAAAACTCAGGAATCTCAGTGAAAGATGTCTCGCAGTTGCAGGATACAAAATGGGCACAGCGTGAACTCCTACTCTTATAGTTTTAGTCCCATATGAGTATATATCTATTTTTTCTAAATTGAAAAAAGTATATATAAATATTTGAAAAATTCTTTATAATCTAATTTTAAAAAATATATTTTTTAAAATTTTTACAATTAAATCTGTCTTCGTAAATGTAAATTATTTTATTTGTGGAGAAATAAAATAAAACAAAACAACAAAATGACCAAAATACTCACTGTTTATTCATACAAGTTGTTAAAGAAAAAAACCCAAACAAGTAAATTTGAAGATACAATTGGTTTTATTAAGTGATTCATGATTTGGGCAGCATCCCATCTAGCAATTTAGAAAGAACTCTCCAGGTGTGTACAAAATAGGATTTTTATTAAAAGAAAGGTAGGACAAGGGAGTTATTAACAAAAGAAAAAATATATATTTAGACCAGGCCATCTTCTTTTTGGAGGAAGAGAACAGCAAGGGTTTTTATCAGGCAGATTGTCTCTTTTTTCTACGGGAGATGGAGGATGGAGAGGACCCACTTGACAGATTACCTTACTGGTGCTTGACCATAAAATTCCATACTACTTGATTAAGATTATTTTTCTGGAAGAGGTTGAAACAGTAATTAGTTCAGATATTAAATCTAGGTTTGTTATCATGGGCTTTAGCACAAGTGACACTATTTGGGGCCTATAACAAAATCCAAGGTAACATTCTAGTTTATTTTAGTCTTTTAACCAATTATTCAAAATATTCATTGAGCATTTTAAAATAAACTTTTTTTTTTTCCAGAGTGGCTTCTTTTTGTTGTTGTTCAAAAATTGATTTATTCATATCATAAATGCAGTGCTTCATAAAATTTTCTATTGTTGCATAAGCTAATTTTTCTAATATGAGTTTAAAACTTCTAAGAACCTTCAGCTATTTTTATTTGTTTGTTCCAGGTAGAAATCTCATTTTACTTATTCAAACATGTAATAAATAGAAATTTATTTTTATAGCTCTGTGTGTATTTATTTCTATTTGAGCCCCATTCCATTAGAGTCAGAACTTTTTCTTCAAGTTATTTCAGTCTCCTTTTTCCTATTATAGGTACTGTGTCAAGGTTCCATGGGTCTTACATAGTCCCAAGATATCAAAAGTTAGGTCAGGCCTCTAAGTGTGTGTGCTCTGTTCACATTGACTTCTAATGAATCATGCATTGTCTTGCTCTTTCTCAGTGGTTTCTTAGTGGTCCAGCTATACAGATTCCTACTAAATTATTCCTTGTTCTCATCTGGTTCATTAAGTTTTGCAAATCTCTTTTCATCTATAGTACCATGCTCAGACAGAGAGAAATCTTGTTTGTTGTTTCTTTTTGCTTGGGGAACTTTTTGAGCCTGACTAAGCCCCGTCTACCTAGAAATTTCATGCAACTGTTAATTTTTGCCCCATTCTGTGTTGCATGGATATTATTCTACTGTTGCTGTGCAACATGGGATCTAAGAAGCTCTGTGATACTTTCTAAGGCTCTATTTGCATAACATACGATTCAGTCATCTTTCCCTGGAGATTTACTCCCTTGTTTAAGGTGTTACTGGAGATAAGGTACAATTACACCCCGGTCTCATTTGCTTCAAAATATACTCAGAATGAATGGATTGTATAAACAATAATAAAATGTAACACAAAATAAATTGAACTGATTATCTGCTTCTACATGCATGTTTTCTTCCTTTTCCTCTTTTAATAGGAAGACTTTTCTTATTCTTCCAGTTACAGGTTTTTTCTCTTACTTGGGCTTTGTATTCCATCTCTTACTTTCTAAGGAACTTGTTTCTACATTTAATGAATTTCTATTTACTGACTCATTCTGAAGGCAATGATAATGATGATGATAATAGCTGTATCAGCCAGAACAAAGTCAGGAAAAGAGAGCCCATGCCAGGTAGTTTAATAGAGGATATATAATATACGAAACTAGTTGTAAAGGTGATAAAAGACATGACTAACCAAATAGGTCATAGTTTGGCACCCTGAATTTAGCCACAACTAAAAGTTGCTATCATTCCTATAGCCAGAAGGACAATGGAACAAGATGCTGATACCAGATTTCAGGGACTGACGGTCTCCAGGGATGCTCACACCATGACGGAGAGGCAGCTCCCACTGAGAAATATAGATATCTTGACTTCTCTCCTCTAGTGTTCTGCTAATGCATCTGGGATCTTGAAACTAATTAGAAGCCAATAGACAAAGGAGCATGGGAAACTGTGGTATAGTGCAGAGCAAGGGACATCAGGGAATTAATCCGAGAATAAACAAACCAATCACAGATCCATCAGCCAAGGAATAATAGCACATGTAGTCTTTACTAGTCTTTAATGTTAGTACTAATGTTATGTACACTTTATAGGAGAGAAAATTGAAATAATGTCGTTAAAAAATGGTAATGAGAATGAAGAACAGGTTGTTTAGGGGGTTGGGAAAACAAGAAAGGAATGGAGAGAATATCACTTCTTGTTTTAGTCATCTTTGATGAATTGATTTGTTAAAATCAATATATCCCTTCAGTAAATAAAAAATAATGTAATAATAATTAAGCATTTCTTATTAAAAAAATTCTTAATTTTCAGTTCTTAGATTACCTCTCCACCTTTCTCAGCTCTTTTATAATAAAACTTCTTGAAATATTTATACTAGCTGCTTTTAATTCTTACATTTTTACTCATTCTATCCACCTCACCACAATGTTTTCTAATTCTCTCATTCCATTGAAACAATCCTTGATGAGGACCTGAAATAAAATGATCTTTTACT
The DNA here is from genome assembly GCF_000151845.1 of Pteropus vampyrus. Classification (NCBI taxonomy): domain Eukaryota; kingdom Metazoa; phylum Chordata; class Mammalia; order Chiroptera; family Pteropodidae; genus Pteropus; species Pteropus vampyrus. Next base: position 2,776,703 of record NW_011888838.1, read on the forward strand.
GTGACACACAGTGAGTACTTTTTATTTCTTCTTACCTGTCTCATTTCTCTTTTTCTTGAAAATGTTTTTGCTTATTAGCATGAAAGTCACCACTTTTTCTTTTATTTTCAAGCAGTAAGTTGGAGAAAGTAGAAAAAGAAAGCCACTTCTATACCATCTAGTAAACTTTATGAAGATATCACATCATTATGTTTACATTTCCATGGCTAGAACTAAGTTACAGGATCATACCTAGATTCATGAAAGGCAGGGAAATAAAATCTTTTAAGAGGGTGGCAATATGCTTATCTAAAGAATGAAGTTCTGTTATTAAAAAAAAAAAAAAGATTGAATGGATATTGTGAGATTCCCAGCATTCTCTGCCAAAAAAGTTTGTGTTTGATGTCTTCAATGGTTTCAATAAAATATTAAACAGACCATTACGACAACACAATGGAGTTGAGTATGTGGAAAGAGGACATGATAAATTATCTCAGAATGTTGGAAACAATATTCTAAGAAGATTTCTTAGGAGTTCTAGGAGTTATTTATTTTGTGCTCATTTGAGAAATTTCATTGACGTTGATGTGAAATATGCCCAGTTGATATTTTTCTTCTCCCTGTAAATATTCAGGTGTTCAATTATAGGCAGAAAAAATGATATCATAGAATTCAACAAGAGCTTTCCTAAACTAGAAAATAGAGGGGAAATGTGGCAAAAGAGTTGAGAGTGTTTGCAAATGAGTAATTGTAGTGGTGTATTATCTAAGTAAGCTGGACAAAAAGGAAAAAAAAATACTGGGAGAAAGCTAATAAAGACGGTTATAGCAAAAGGGCTTGAGAAGATTAGGAATTGTAATGTCTGAAGTCCACATTTTAGATCTGGTTTGATTTCTAATGAAATCAAAACTAAATGTAGGAATGGGTTCTAATATGGAGGAGAGATGAGAATTTGAGGATGAAAGAGATAAGGCTGTGTCTAATTCATTTACGTCAATGTTGAAGTAGCTGAGAACGATAATGAGGTAGGAAGAAATTCTTGCTCTAAGAGATGTTTTCAACAAATGATAAAAAGTATCTCAGTAAATGGAATCAAGACACAAGAGAGAGTAGAAGAAGAGGATGACAAATATATCATTGATTCCTTCAGAAGAAGTTTGTATGGAAGGAGGAAATTAATGACATGAATATAAGTTTTAAAGAGGAAGAAGAACACCTAACTCACCTCTTGGTCCTGTGGTTTGCTGACTGAGAGAAAAAAAAACTTTCTGTTAAATTCGATTTAGTGAAAGAATTTCCACAAGATGGAGCCAAGTTTTAATAAAGGTTAGTCAGTCATAAGAACATTTAGAGAAGAGTTGGCAGCTTTAGGTGAGTTTGCTGATCACACATTAGAAGGTTGAAATGCATAAAGGACACTAAAGGACGTAGGGCAGGTAAGAGTGTGTAGACAGCAACAAGGGAACTGGTGATTACTGACATACATAGGTACATGAGGTATGATCTCAAATCTCATAGTTTGAAATGATGGTGAGCCAAAACACTTGTTTTTCTGGGCCTTTGTGCTTTTCTAATGATTTACTAAAAGGCAAGCTCCTTGAAGTTTCCATTTTTTCTGATGGTTCAGCAGGGAGCTTCATTGTAATTACTTGTTTAACTTTGTTAGAATTCTTAAAAGTTTCTTCCTTGCTGATCAGAAACTCTTAGAAGTCAAGGACCCACTCAATGTGGCTAGCAAGTGTATTCCCAGGAACTTGAATAGTGCCTGGCATTGTATACCATACCTGCAGCTTCTAGTGCAAACGTTTGCAGGGGCCAAGAAGATAATGTAAACAATTGAAGGGGACTGGATTTGATCTTTCTTGTTTATTTCCACAAGTAAATTTATTTGTTTTCTTTTTCTTAAAATGTGATACTTTATTGGTTTAGCTTTTGCTTTTGAATTCTTTATGGATAGACAGGTATAAAGACATATTTCTCTAAGGATAACATGGTGGGTGCGCTCTGATTAAGGACAATTGAGAGAGGTAGGGTTTCATGGGAGAGTGGTAAGAATTGTGGTGGTCACATACCCTTGTATAAAGGAGGCAGCCTCTTCTCTGTTCCTGGTTGTTTAAGAGAAGACAGAAATCTAGATTTGTATATAAAATGTCCTGTTTTTTAAATATTGGCTCAACTTTATAAAAAACAGTATAGGCAAAATATGTTATGTCAGATGGCCATATTTGAGCTCTCATCCTCAGTCTAGACTTTAATGTATTCAATATTTGTTAAAAACTGTAAATGAATGAATGTTTTGAAGATAATTTTCTTTAACTTATATTAAACATTTAGTTGTATTTAAAGGAAAGTTCTCTTTACATCAAGCAATTTAATATTGCAAACGTTTCTTTTATAATTTTCTTACTCAGAAGTTGTTTTTTATTTTTTCAAGTTCTTAAAGGTAACATGTTGTTATATTTAAAAGTTTTGTTTTACTCAGAGTAAAGCAAGTGCCCAGACTGAATAATTACTCCTTTATTGTAAAATTATTTTATACATACTTTATGATTTGTTGTAACTTCTTCCTAAAGAAAGCAATAATGTAGTCATTTAACAAAATTGCTTTTGAAGACATACAGTTAATAAGTTATTTTATATATCAGATTTAATAATTTTCAGTAAAAAAGCAATTTTGCACTCAGATTGCTTTTCTCTCAGGGTTGTAATCAGTGAATGAAGAACACTGATATTAGGTTATCATACTCTGTTAGCTATGGTTGCTTATAAAGAATTCCCATCTTGATTTTCGAAAATATCCTTAAAACACCTCCAATTCGAAATAGACAAACTGAGATTCCTCCCAAAACAAACAAGCAAACAAAAAGTTGACATAAATGTCTATTTTACATAGAAATCTATACAAAAGCATATTTATTTCCAGTGTAGAAACATATTTATTAAATATATAAATAAATTATGAAACTCATTTCTATAAGCACAGATTAGCATGAAAATAAAATCTTTAATATTTTGAGGGGTCCTCTATCTATGTCAGAAAGAGAGCGAGAGACCAAATATGCAATATAAAATGTCCAGACTATATGTAAAAATAAAACTTTAACCAATGTACTGTACACTTGAAATTAATTTAAATAAATAAATTTTAAAAAATAATAAATAAATAAATTAAATAAATAAATAAATAAATAGCCAGCTGCATTTCAAAAAATAAAAATAAAACTTTAATTCACAAAATTTGTAGCAATCAGGATTCCAACCGATAACCTCTTTACCAATTGGCTCCAAATGGTAACGACTTGGTCAGTAAATGATAGCTTTGTTAGTTTTGCCCCAGCTTCCAACGTAGGACAAAACAGAGAGAGCCAGCTATGCTCCCCTAACCAATCACACAGGATGCTCAGTTTCTAATTAGACTACCTCCAGTTTCCCCATGCCAACAACTTCCAATCAGAGCCTTCCCTTTTTCCCACTATAGAGTTTTCTCACTCTCTTGTCTTTTGAGTTTCTGCCAAAGGCAAGTGACAGTGGCTGACTCCCTTGCTTTATATATTGCAAGCTCTTTTGGGTGGTCTTCATTTACTTCCATAGGATTTACATGAAATTTTTGTTTGTTTGTTTGTTTGTTTGTTTTAAGTACAAATAAACAAATGGGTAAGAAATATTTATGCTGTGCCAGAAGACCTATGAGATAAAATATGGCAATATTTTATAAATGGTAATATGTTAGTGTTCTTTATAATGCTAAAAGAAGAATCTCTGCCTCTTCCTAGACAAATAGGAAAGAAATACTTTCTAAATGAGTAAGTCCTTTGACTGAATACTTTAGCAGTAATTTTAAGACCTAGTGAGGACTTAGGTTTCAGGGAGAAAAAAATAGTTTCCATTGGTAGTAGCAGAGGATAGGAGAAAAATGTTATTATTTGAAGAGGAAAAATAATTAACAGTTACCTGTTAAAATTCATATGTGACTACAGCACATTTGACCTTCCATTTGTCATAGTTTAAGGAGAAATTTACCTCTAAAAACAATATTGACTCTGGTAGAGTGTGAACTCCAGAAAGGTTTATATTGATAATAATAATGATGATAATATTAAAAACAATTAAAATAATAGCAGGTATTATTTACTGATTCCCCACTATCTACTAGCCTGCTTTTAAATTAATCTTCTCATTTAAATCTCACAAAAGTCCTAAGCAGTAGATTTTATCTTTGTTTTAAAGATGAAGAAACTGGTTTAGAATATATAATTATTTTCAAAATTCATGTGACTATGACGAAACGAAAATTCAAACCCAGATCTCTATGGCTTAAAACATACTTCCTCTGTTTAGTCATTTTAAGAATTTTTAGGTCCATTTTGAATAATCCATTTTAAAGTATTTTGACAAATACTTTTAAAAAGTCAAGTTTGAAATTTGTTTCTTTTTAGTTTTGCTTAAAGACAGTAACAGCAGGAATTTTAATAGTTTGATTGCTTTGACAATATGCATTAAGCATTTATTCTCAGTGATACACTCTCCTAGGCATAGGAGATAAAAGGTGAAAAATTCCGTGCATACTGATTACTTGCAATCCAGTAGAAGATAGATCCACAAAGAAAATAATGGAACTCTACATGCTTGTTAGTGTGTGTGTAGAGAGAGAGAGATTTCCAGAGAAAAGTGACAGTCCTTTCTTCTTTTCTTCCCTTTAACAAGTGTTTGCTAAAAACCGACTATATAAAGGTGAATAATAGTTTTTGTGTTTAAATTGCTTATATTCCAAAAGAGGAGACCATTTTGCATACAAATAATAGCAGTATTAAAGTTTATAATAGAGTGATTAAAAGTTCCCAGGGGTTACAGAAAATGGGTCCTTTATTCTGCTTAGATTGCCAAGGAAAACTAAGATATAAAAAAAAAGAATAGTAGCTCATCAGGTGACTAAGCTGGGGAAGGTAAGACCTATGAACAGGGGAAATACATTTTGGATATTTTTGAATGTTGATTGTACTTGTTTGGTTATTAACAAAACTGAGGAGAGAAGTATTAAGAGAGGCCCTATTGAGCACTTTCACTTGGATACTCAACATACATTTTTTGGTTTTGTATAAACAGCAGTCTATTCCTCTTGATAATCAGGATCAATTACATCTGCCCGATTAGTGACTCCTTTCCTTGACATCAGGAGCCTGAAGTCATTGAGCAGCATCTTTGGCTTACATTTTATTGAGGCTATTAATAGGCTACCTCTTGGGAAAATTTTTGCTCTGGAAACTGAATTGTAGAATTGTAGAACCTAAGGTTGAAGGGTGCGTAGCATAAATTCTTTAAGTGAGTCACTGGGATAGATGAGGAGCAAGGTCACTCCTAACTTCTCCTTTTGGTCTCAGACCTATATTTTTATTGTCGTTGTTGTTGTTGTTTTTAATTTATTGTGTTTATTGTGCTATTTAATGGTTCTTGACTTAGGGTGAAAACCACATCCTGGAATTTGGTGTTCCATCCTTGCAGGGTCACATCTCCAAGTTAGCATCTCAAGTATACATTCAAAGTGTTCTGCCAGTGTTCCATTAGACTGGCAGTCATAGGGAGGTGCAATATATAATTGCACCAGTGGATCACCTGTTCATTTGTCCACTATCACATGTCCTTTGCTATAGTGTGCTTCCATGTGCATGATGGTACCCTGGTAGAATAAAATTTTGCAATTTTTTCAAAGCTCTGTGGCTGGAAAAGACAAACTTATACCTAAAATGTATGGCAATTCCAGTCAAAATAAATCATTGCTCTTTTCAACATCAAAGGGGGAAAATGTAGTCAACTTGCCACCAATTAGCTGTTCATCTTCTCAAGAGATGAATTGCCTGGAATTGTAGCAGGTTTAGCACTGAATATTTTATGTCCTGGATAACACCTCAGTCTTGGGTAAACTGGGACTGTTGGACATCCTGGATGGTGCTATATCAGGGGCTCTGTTTTAGTTTCTTCTTATGGACATTGGGCAGCAGCCATAGCCAGATCAGCCCTGAACAAGAACCTATGTTGTTGGGCTCATGAATAGGGTCATCTTTGTCATCATAGATTGTACATTCTTAAGCTCAGTGTGTCACCAATGGGGTGACCTACATCAGAACCTGACTGATGTCAACTGGCTAAGTCCATATGTCTATTTAGTCATTGTTTATTTAATCTTCTTATATGATAAATGTTCACCAATAGACATCAACATGCAATACAAAGACTGCACATTATTACCCCCATAGTCATCCTCTATGTTTACTTCTACAGGTTCAGTCACATGCCTTGACCCTAAGCTTTTATCTTTTATCTTTTAACAGGTCCCAAACAACAAGCTGACACATTTATCAATGCTCATGATTCTATGTATATTCTTCTTTCCAGATGCCCATATCTAAAGTACTGTTTCCTTTACTTCTTTTACTGTATCAATTGTTTAGTTCTATATACCAAATTTTCCCCAAAATTACTGCTAAAGCAACTGACTTCATTTTTATCATGGTTCTTCCAGTTAATGGCTGTTCTGATGATCTAGACTAGGCTCCTTAGATCTCATCCGGGCTCCTATATGCATCTGCAGTCAGCTGATGGGTCCACTGGGCTCTGACTTGTCTAGGATGACTTCAATTTAAATTACTTCATTCTCATCCACATTTGCCTTCAGCAGGCTCGCCTAGGCATGTTATCACAGCAGTGAGAGGGCCCCATGAGAAGAAGAAAAAAACATTCAAGACTTGTTCAATCTTCTGCTTTCATCAAAATTGCTTTTTTGTATTGGTCAAAGCAAGTCTGCAACTAGCTGAGCATCAGTGTGGGAATGCTTTATTAAAGATATGATTACGGTTACACATAAAAAATTGGAACTGATAATAAAACCAGTCTACCTCAGGTACCAATGAGTTTGTCAGGGTTCAATTAAGAAAAAAGAATTACTATGAATTATTTTAGAAGTTTAATATAGGTATTAAAATTATACAAATGTGGGAGAATCTAGAGAAGTGGGGGTCTAGAGGGGGAAAGTTGGAATTCAAAGAATAATCTTTAACCACATCAACCTGAATTACTTGCATGGATGGACAAGTGGACAAACAGAGCTCATGGAAATGTCTAAGAAGATAAGGTCATCTGGCTTTGAGAGTGAAACCATGAAAATTAGGTCACGGCCATGTCTCTGGAAACTATCACCTCAATGGAAGGTGCTCCTAAATGTGTTGGTGGGTTTGAGGCTGATTTTGATTTGTCAAGCTACCAGCTAGGGAGACTGGTTGGACACAGAGCAAGAGGGGACTGAGGACTAACTGGGACTCACTATTTCCCCTCACTTCAGTATTTGAAAAAATAAAACAGTCTACCATGCATTGGTTTTCTACATTGTCTCTACACAAGAGTTGGAATTTACATTGGAATGAAAATTTCTAGATTTACTAAGTTAACTCACTTTTTATTTGTTCTTTAAATATAATTATATTCTCTTTGTTTCCTCAGTACACTCCTCTCCACATTTCCTTTGCCTCCTTCTCTCAATATTTTCTTTCTGCTACTGTCTTAGATCCTGTATCTTGAATTTTTTAAACAGCTCCCTTTTCCTGAATAGTAATTATTTTCTTTCAAATAAAATTTTACCTGACCTATAGTCAATTCTATTAGGCCCATATTCTCTATAAATTAGATGTTAATTCATTAATAAATTGAGCCTGTCCTCAATTGAGTGGCTTTATGCAGATTTCATGTCCTATAACATAGGATTGATTTCAATCGGGGAGTCTGGACCCTAATGAGTATCGAAGAAGATATTTTGGTGCAAAAAAGACACTTCTGTTTCTTAAGTAACATGATACATATATCCACCAGCTTCATACATGGATACATCTTCTGAGAAAATTACAGGTTATAATTTTTAAAAATTAAAAAGCTGCTATGTCAGGGACTGGCATTGAGGGAATAACTTCTTGGAAGGGAACAATGCACACTTCCACTGTATGTACAGCTTCAAAGACTTGTGAAGTCATGGACGAGGTTGGGTGTTACAGCAAGAAGTGGAATATAAAGTAATTATCCTTTTTGATATATGCTTCTAATATTTTCAAAAATCTATTTTCTATGATGCAAGGCACAGAGTGCTGCATTTGTGACATATGTTTCTCACGTTGCGAATATATGATGTAAACTGATATAACAAATATATCTGTGACTAAGCTTAATGTGTTTATTCATGGTGGATATATATATGTTATTATGTTTCAACAAAGCACTCAATTTGTGTAGTATTTTGTACTCACTCAGCCAATATTTAAACACATGTAACAATATTAAGTGATTAAGCTACAACATATGTTTTACATCAAATTGTATTAAGAGTATGCATTTGAAAATATAAATAGTAAAGGAACCAGAGGTATCAATAATATCGCAAATAGTGGAGCAGAGCCAAAACCAATGGAAATTTCTCCATGACAAGTATTTTTATCTCTGCATTTTAAGATGAAATCACTTGGTGCACTTGAACGCATATAACACTAAGACTCAAATTCATTAGATTTTATTACTTTTCTCACTTCACATTTTTACATTTGTGATTTCTGAATGGACATAGACCTCTTAAAAACCTGCAAAGAATATGTTGTTCATGGAGGAATATATTTTAAAATGCTATCATTTTAGGGGAAGCTAAAAATTTTGCCAGAAGTCAGAAACTCAACTGTTCTTCAGTCTTTCTTTGTTCCAAATGACAAGAAAACCTTAGAGTAAATGGTATCTGTTTTCGATGAATTCTATTCATGCATAAAACTATTGAAAAAAAAATCAAAAAATCTGGTATTAGAACATTAGAACACTGCTTTTTCTTAGAGTTTGCAGTATAGGAGGGAGCGGCATAAGAGCTAATTTTTAAATGATTTTTATATAGAAAGGCAACTGAGAGGCATTATACAGAAAACATTTAAAAAATTCTTAATTATTAATATAAATCATGATGGTTTTATAAAACCATGACTACTTTTTACATGGGATTGATATAAAACAAAAGTCACAAATCTATTGAATAATTTTTTGAGATACTAGCCAATAATTACTGTTACTATCCTTAAAAATGCAAATATTAATATTGTTTCCAGAAATATTTTAGAAATGATACAAATAAACTCTGAAATATGTGTTCTTTTTTTGTCCATGTACGTATTTCCCCATATATACAAATTCACACTTGATCATTAAAATGCCATAAAACTTTAGTATAATTCTAATTA
>NW_011888838.1:2785982-2786990 GCF_000151845.1 Pteropus vampyrus
AGATACTTTCTGTTTTTGTTTTGTTAGTTTACAGTCGAAGAAAACATTGAGTATATTTATTTTCTTGGTATATCCAGTGTAGCTCACAAAATCATATTAATATTAATGAAGATGAAACATTATTAGGCTGGAGTTGTATATAAGAATTAGTGGAAAAGTCTCAAATATAACTTTTTTTCTCACATGCTTTTCCAAAAAATGCTTAATTTTTCACTCCAGACTTTCCTAAATCTCAATAATTTCATAATAGCTTCCATTCCTCAAGGAAAATATAGAATACAAAATGAATTTCTTTCATATAAATGAGCACAAGTTTACTCACTTAAAAAAAAAGAGGGCAAGATAAATTTGAAGAGGTAAAAGGTACATGTAAAATTAGAGAAAAAACAAATATAATGTGGGAAAGATCAATGGATGGTGATGCAAGGATGGAAATGACTGAACTATAATCTACTTTGTATATTTTGACACTTGTCATATTCAAACTGTTCACTTTTGTACAACAAAACTACAAATGCCCTAGATCCTAGATCTTGTGTCTAAGTTACAGATTATGCTTTTAATATCAAAGACACAAACTGCCACGTCACCATCTGTTGGAGACTGATATAATTTGGTTCTGAAAAACAATGACTATACTGGTTGCTGATCACTAAATTGATTCTATCTGCCTTATATATTTGGTGATTTTTTAAAATAGCTTTGATTATAATTAAAGCTTTCTGGTCAGGTGATTTTGCTACTTATCAACTGCCTAATCTTTTTATATAGGCTTAGCAGGAAAGAAGAAATTGTCTTGTGATGACCAATCTGAGATATTGCCAGCCAGAAGCATTAGCCCGAAGTAATTATATAAAGACATTCATTGCCAAAAAAAAAAGTTTGTGGTTTCTGTATCTCAATAAACTTGGCAACAGATCAACATTTCATGATCTGTGTTAACATTTTGTATTCTGGGATAAAGTGTACTTATCTATTCTTTATTAAATTGCAAAGATAATTTACAAA
>NW_011888838.1:2787648-2804976 GCF_000151845.1 Pteropus vampyrus
TGAGCCAGAGTGCACTTGGTCTGAAGAGAAGGGGTTAGGGAGCTAGGAAATGCTAATCTCCTTAGCCCACAAAGAAGCTGCACAAGACCTGGAATACCAGTAAGCCTGAGCCCATTGCCCATCCTTGTCTGTTTATCTCAGTGTGCCCTGTAAAAAAAAACAAAAATAAAAAACAAAAAGATGTATATAATGACATTAAAAAAAAAAAAAAACCTTTTTCTCCTAGACAAGCTAGACAGGCTTTCTTTTAAGATGGAAATAGCTAGGCAAATCTTTCATATGGGTAATAATTACTTAATTTGCTTGTAATATTTCTCATTATAATATAATTCTAAAAGTGCGGTAAGTGGTGGGTAGAAGAGAGCTATTACCAATTCACAAAAGAGCCATGATTGTGCCATTTCACTTTATTTCATTTTATGGAAATCTTAAGTCTTGTTTTTTTATACCAGAATTGCGCTCTTGGTTTCTGACCCTTCTGCATTTTAAGGAATGTAAAATGTGATACAATTCTGTTTCTTTTCCTATTTTCCTTGTTTCTGCACAAAGGTTACTTTTCCTATTTTCTTTGTTTCTGCACAAAGGTTACTTTTAAATTTGCTAACTTAACCCACTTTTGTCTCCTCTCTAAACCTGATAGCTTACTCTTCTTTGATACAATAAGTTACCTTCTCACCAATACTGTTCACTCAATACTATATTATTTATTTTTATCCATAGATCAATAGAAATGCCTTTTTTTCTTTGTATCTCTGGTTAATGCAAGAAGTTTTTAAATAACAGAATGACATTTTGATTTTCTATGCTTATATTAGCGGATATAGATGCTGTCAGTTGTTAGTTGCTTGTCATGTACAGGTAAATGGTGAATCATCTATATTAGCTGTAAAAATTGACTACTTTCTGTTGCTTCTAAAAATACATATCAGCAACAATAAAGTCCAGCTAATAGACAAAAGTACAAGGCTGGCTGTTTTTTCAATTTAAATCTTCTCTACCCAAATAGCTCTTATTATATATAGCTAAATATAGTTTTCATAAAAATGAAAAATGGCCCTGCATTGATTGATTGTTTATAGTCATGTCCCCTGCCTGTTTTGTATAAGTTTCTACCCTAAGAGCCTTGAATTTCTTTTTAGCCAGTCATAAACACTTAGAATATCCTTTTTCCTCTTCGAAACATGAGAACCACCCAGCAAAATTTCTAGCAAGATTATTATTGAAACATCATTTTTGGCAGAAAAAACTGAACTTTGTTTAACACTAGTGAGGTAGTTCAAAACATTGGCTAAACATGATAAAGAGAGTGAAAGACTTGTTCAGTATGATCAAGAAACACTATAGGGATTCAGAACCATCCTCGGAAATTCCAGATCTTCAGGGCAGCCACATTCAAGTGAGAACAGGAGGAAAATTAATATGTGCCATATGCATACTTGCTGAGGTGCTATGTTTCACAGTTAAACTGTAATAGAAGCACTGGGGTCAGAAAACATAGCATACCTACGAAGTGTGATAGTCTCAATATAAATACCTCTGTAACATATATTTTTCAAAGCAATGTGATTCTATATTGTTATAAGAAGTGTTATATTTTACCCAAGAGAAATACCATAAAGAAGCAGAATTGAAGAAAAATATATATTGCTAGATATTCTCCATATGTAATTTAAGAGTTTTGAATTCTTTAGGTCTTATATCAATCCAACTATCCACCTCTGAAACTTGGTCTTTGATCAACATTTTCAGATTATTATAGGAAAATAAAAAGAAGACTCAGGTAAAAATGGTCACACGAAAGTAAATATACAGCACAAACTATGGATCTTGAAAAATCACATGGAGTCTGAAATAAACCGTAAACAGTCATGATATGTTAGGTCTTAAGAATTACCAGTAGAAATAGAAATTTCTACCAAGGAGATTGTGATTGCACTGTCATATTTGTTATTATTGATTTTTAGTTTGTGCTTTTATACTTCTGTCTTTAGTAAGCATTGACTGAACCTACTCTGTGCTATGGACTCAGGTACAGACCGGAATGATTGGATGATTGTGACCCAGTTCTGCCTTTGATGGCAGCTGTCTCCAGTGAAGAAGGATAGTAGTATAGGCCTAAAAAAAATCAGAAAGTGATGGCTATTTTTGTTTTGAGTCAAATAGTACCTATAGACTGTCGGAGCTTTATAAATTCAGAGATGTCAGCAAAAGCAGTTGTGGTTGGGGAAATCTAGGAAATGACGAGACTTGATTGGATTCTTAAGGAATGGAGAAAATATTCCTAAACTGAGAGAAGGTGAGGAGAACATTGTAGAAGATGGGCAGCCTTCCAGGAACAACAAAGAGTTTGGGATTTGTGATGAATAGCCGAGTTTGGTTTAAACAACTGATTTCCAATGGCAAACAACTGATGAGAAGATGGGAAAGGCAGGCTGGAGCCAGAAAGGAAAGAGTGCTCCCCCACCACACACCAGGTGGTTGTAAAGGAACTCTTTCAGACTGCTTCTCTCTCCTGCACTGCAGATTTGAAGGAAAAAGTGGCACTGTGTGAAAATTTATTATTGTAAATGTTGTTTTATTTTTCCATTGATTTGATGAGACTTAGGTCCTATGGAGGAGGTTTAGCTGTATTTTTTCTTTTTTAAAAACTCCATTAAAACTGCCTGAAGCCTCATTTCCATGAAAATATTTCTGATCTATCTGAAATATGGGTATCTCTCCCTCTAACATAGACCCAGAAAAAATTGAAGCCCTGTTCTATTTTTATTGTCCTGTGTACAGGAAAGCTGTTCTTAAGGCTTCTTCAAAAGAGGAAATAGCTCTATCTATTCTTAAGGACTTAAAATGTTTCCATGACAACCAACTTTTCACCTTCCAAGAACCCTCACTATGACCCTGGAGGTCTCAAAGTCACCACCATGTATTGGCATGTATTGGCATGTCTAACAATAAATCACTTCGGTTTGCAGCCAATAGGACTAAATTGTAACAAAGTTTGTTGATGAAAGCTCAGAGGTCTGCTAGGACTTCCAGCTTGAGAACTGTTGATTATTTGCCAAGCATCATGTAAATCCTCGGGCTAGGTATAATATAGTCTGGAAACACTCTCACAGAGTTTGCAGGTATGCCCTGAATATTATGTAAAATCATATGATATGGCACTCTATTATCAGGTGTTAGTTGTATGTTAGATAAAGACAGAACATCTAGATGCCTTGGTTCAAGGGATCAAGCAAGTGAAATATATCAAGCCCTGGAGGAGAGGAGTGACAGGAAACCTAGAGGGAAGTCAGAGCAGCAGAAGAATGAGGAGAAGGTGGCATCATGGAAATGCAGAATAAGAGAGATTTTAAGGAGAAGGAAATGATCAATACCACAAGCAGAACACACACACACATACACACAGATTTTCTGTTGCATTCAGCAATAAGAATAACATCAGTGCCCTTTATCCAAAGCAATTTTAGTGAAGTTTTAGAGGAGCAAAGATAATAAACAACTAGTCGAGAAATTAATGTGACATGAAGAAAAGAAGATCTAATAATCTTTTAAGGGCCTTAGTAGTGCAAATTAAAAAAAAAAAGACATTGTCTAACTATAGGGTAAATAGAATCAACAGAATATTGTTTTGTTTAGGTTTGTTTTCTAGGTGAAAGAGTTATGGTTTTGTTTAAAAACTGAAAACAAAAGCAAATATAGTAGTGCCTCCTTATCCACAGGGAATACTTTCCAGGACCCCAGTGGATGCCTGAGTCCATGAATAGTACCAAACCCTATATACTGTGTTTTTTTCCTATATATACATATGATAAAGTTTAATTTATAAATTAGGCACAGTGTGAGGTTAACAACAATAGCTAGTAATAAAATAGAACAATTACAATATACTATAATAAAAATTATGTGTGTTGTCTCTCAAAATATTGTACAGTACTCACCTTTATGATGATATGAGATGGTACAATGCCTACATGATGAGCTGAAGCAATATGATTGATGTAAGCATCACAATGCAGCATTAGGCTGCTATAAGGATTACGTGAACATAAGTACTGTGATACTATGACAAATCTGATAACCAAATGGGCTACTAAGTGACTAATGAGCAGGTAGCATATACAGTGTGGATACACTGGAAAAAGAGGTGATTAATGTCTGGCTGTGTAGAAGTAGGACTGTAAGAGGTTTCATAACATCACTCAGAATGCACACAATTTAAAACTTATGAATTGTTTATTTCTAGGATTTTTAATTTAATATTTTTAATTTAATATAGTTGACCGCGAGTAACAAACTATGGAAAACAAAACTGCTAATAAGGGGGTACTACTGTAGAGGGAGAGAAACTGAATACATGGTGTAAAAAAGACCTAATCGATAGAGCAGTGCATTTGAGGAAATAGGAAAAGAGGTGTAGGAACTGTCATCAAGCAGAAATAGAGTGTCCAAAAAGGCATCTTTTCCCGAATGGAGATAATTTGGTGACCTTAAAAAACAAACAAACAAACAGAAAGAGCCAGTTATTTTACCAGGAAAATGAGTTTGTTTGGGAATAGTAGAGGAATTGCAACTTAGGACATGTGAGCTATGGTGAACCATAGGCAACTTGAGGAACAGAGGAAAAGAGCTTGCTTTTATAGGAGAAAAGGGAAAGATAGGGAGGAGTTATTAAGAATTCGAGGTGGTAATGACTTCTCATTGGCTTAGTGTGGCAGTTTCTCATTGGCTGGGCTGTAACTAGGAGTCCAAACCTGAAGGCAAGCCAGCTGAAGAGGTTCAGATGATTTGATAAAAGTAAAAGTATTTCACTGGATAAAGAGAGAATCGTCCTTTCTCCTGTTATTTTTAACAAAGTGTATAATATAATATATTTTTAAATCATCACTGCGTATACAGTAAAGAACAGACTATATGGGGCTAAGGATGGAAGCAGTGAAAACAGAAGTCTATTATGATAATTCAGTGAAATAAAGTTAGACTGAATTAGTGTTATAGTAGTGTAAGAAATATAAGATGTGATTAGATTAGATACATGATTCAAAAGTAAGATAGATGACATATGGTTGGACATGGCATGCAGAGAAATAAAGGGATCAAGATTGATTCTAAGATTTTTTATTTCAGTTAATGTAAATCATTCACAAAATGGTGTGGCATAAAAAATTAGAAGTTTAGTTTAGGATATGGCAAATTTAAAGTCTTTAATTGGCATCTAAATGGAGATGTCAAGTAGCAAGTATAAGACTTGTGTTTACAAGGGAAATCTGGTTTGGAGATAAAAATGTAAATTTACTCAGCAGGTTGGTGTCATTTAAGATTATGCAGCAAGATGAGATAACCAAAAAAGTGAGTGTAGATAAAAAAGAGATGGAGTCTCAGACAATGTTTCATAGTGTTCTAGTGTTCAGAAGCTAAGAAGATTAAGAGAAACCAGCAAAGGAGGCTAGGGAAACATTAACTTTGAATAAACAAGAATAACTAAAATAGACATATCTTAGAAGTCAAGGGTAGAAAAAAAGATTCAGTTATGAGTGGGTGAGCAAATGGGGCATATATTACAGCTGATAGATTAAGAAGAGAATTAAAACTTTTCCATGGTTTTGGTAATATGGAGGTTATTGGTGGCTTTGAAGATAACAGTAAATGTAGAGCAGCCAGGATAAAAGTGTGGAGAGGAGAGGAGACAAATTGGAGAGGATAGGTATAGATAGGTATAGGTATATCTTTAAAGAGTTTTAATTTAAACGAAAAGCAGAGAAACATGTTGGTAGCTCAAAGGGGATGTGAGTCATAATTTTAAAAATAATTTTTTTGTTATGAGAAATAGTAGCTATGATTTTGTCTGATGATTATGTTCCAGGTCAGAAGAAAGAATTAATGATGCAAGAAAGGAAGGAAAAGCAGAAAACCACCAATGGGGTTCAATGCTAAAACAGATAATTTGACCTTGGGTAGAATTTTGAATAGTTTATCCCTGGTAACAAGAGGGAAGTCATAGGATATATGTATTGAGCCAGATCAGGTGGTAGATATGTTGATAGTTGGGAAGTTTGTAAATTTTTCTTCTGATTGATTTTTTTTCCCCAAAAAAACAATATGAATAAAGGTCATCACCAAAAAGTGAAAATTGTAGAGAAAATATTGGATGCTCATAGGAAGAACAAGATCTGCTATTTTATTTAAAAAAAAAAAAAGTGCATTTTTTCAATCTTAACAAGATCTCCAGCCCATTAATATGTCATTTTTTTCAATATCCATCAACCTCTTCCTTGCTTCAGTTCTTTCTTATCCCATAGCATGATATTCTAATCACTTACCAAAATGTGTTCTCAACTCCCTAAGCCCCTTATGCTTCACTCACATATTCCTGGTTGAAAACAAACATTGACTCAACACAGGATCTCCTTTATTTATTATTATATTCATGCTACTGAATGCTATAGGAGAACACCATTGGGCAAGGTTGCATGATTTCATTTATAAATTCAATTGGTAACTTAATACTTACTGGACACCCAACTATTTTATCTAGAAATTTTTTTTTGTTCATCTTCTAAAACTATAATTTTCCTCTCTTCTTATTTATTTCCCTCTTTCTTCTTCCTTTCAAAAAATGACTTCACCTCACACTTCACTAAGAAAATTGAAGCATCAAATGGGACTCATTCATCTTTCCATTACCAAATTTATAAATCAACCTGCAGCTGCAACCATATTTTCTTTGTTCATTTTAGCTAAAATGGTGAAAGTGTCTCACTTCCTCGAAGCTCAATTCTTCCATATTTGTGATCAATCCTATTATTTGTCTTTTTTTCTCTTTTATACTCCATATATCTATATTACAACTTTGTTCATTTCTATCAACATAGTACCTTTTTTTGTTCTGTAAAACAAAACTCTCAATGCTTCTATTTAAATATGCACTCAATTTATAAAATCAAAGATTTAATATGCTTGATTCTCTTAAAAGTTTCAAAGATGTAGAAAAATAAATGCAACATTTGCAATGTATATAAATAATTTCCAACTGAGCATTATGTTTACACATAGCTCTAACTTAATTATCAATATCATGCATTTATTAAATTATCTTTTATTTTTATATCATTATTGCAACTAATCAAGGAAAACTTCATTTACGTAACCAAGGAAAGTACGATGGCCATTCTCCTTATGGAAGGTTGATTCTTGCCCAGAAACTGGTTGTGTCCTCATGGTGATTGAAACTCCCCCTGGAATTAGTAGGGCTATGTCCCCTCTTATTTTAAGCTTTTCCAGCCACGTCAATGGCACTTTTCATATCCTGCTTATTAGCAACTGCTTCCTGAGTCAGTGAAACTTAAATTTCATTTTTGAAACTGAAGATATCTGAGTCAGGAGATTTTTCTTTCATTCATTTTGGCACCATCTTTTGTACAATTTTAAAAAAATAAATCTTTCTGACTCATGCTTAGCTCTCCTGAACAAATTCGACTTAGTGTATTGAGGATAAAACAACTAAATCTTTTAGGTTTTTATGCTTTTATCTCCTGTTCTATGGTGTTATCTATCAGAATCCCTATTATAACAATGCCTACATATATGCTCTAGCCTATCTTCTATTAAAAGCGCTTTCTAAAATTTCCAAATATGCTTCATTTCTTTACTCTTTTCACTGTCACAAATTCTTGATAGCACTGTTGTACAATCAGTGTCTATTTCTTCATCTACATTAAGGAGGAACAATATTCCTACTTCATACCTAGAGGAGAACTATATTTTGAGGATAATTTTTATTATACTTCTATCCTCCTCACTCAAATTTCTCAGCAAGCAGGAAGGAGGAAAAAATCATTGGAGGGCAATCGACTTTTCAAGATGTTATCTGCTTGTTGCACATATTCCCTCTACTCTCAATTCAGTTGAGACTGTGCACACTTAGCCGCAAGGGAAATTGGAAGATATGCTTTATATTAGGGTTCTCATGGCTCAAAATCAAAGGGAGTGGAGGATTTTTAGAAAAAGGGGGAATAGAGCCTAAGGAATCATTAGCAAATTCGTCTCTGGTCACTCAAGTATTAATGCATATTATTTCTCTCACTTCTCTCCAAAAAAGAAACACGAAATTTCATTCTATACAAAGTCTACCATCTCTGGGCGATATGATGCAGTGTTGTTCACTAAGTCTGGATATTATTCTTCAAGGTCTGGTGACATTTTTATTAATAGTAGATGAATTACTTCCGTCACTCCCTAGTCCTGCCCCTCCGCTCAACACATACCTAAAACACAATATAGTAGAATGGAGTATTGACAATAAAAGCCCTCTTTGGCCATTTAGAATTGAGAAGAGCAGGAGACACATAGTATCACTAGTGCATAATAATGATGAACTGCTGCTGGGCAGGAATTATAAAGACTTCTGAACTGGTCATAAAAAAAAAATGTTCCTCGGTTACACCTTGGTCCTTGTCTGATTTATAGACTGTCCTCCTTAGCTTTTGACTAGCCTTGTGGAAGATTCTTTCATGTCCCTTATATAGTCGTTGTTTTTAATCATTCACACTTTCATTTATTTACATTGTTAGGTCCATTCTTGCTTCCTCAAACTAACTGAGACTACATGAGGCTATATAATAGGAAAAAAAAAAAGAAAAAACAGTCTTGGTAGGTAAAGAAACATCATAGTATGACTTTTGTTACCACATCTAGTTGATGAAGTGTATTAGGAAAAGGCTCTGGAAAACAATTTTATCTCCTTCGAGTAAAGTTATATAGAACAAAAACTTGTATTTCCAATAGGATTAGGCACTTATACACAAAATTTACTGTCAATTCAAATTATAAGTCATAAGACAAGAAAACCTCCTTTAGGAGAAATGTATTCCATTCTATCTCTGATTGCAACCAGGCTAATTCTTGCCTGTCTTTATTGGTCTCTTTCAGAATCTTGCTAAAAGTAACTAGGTGAAGTCATACAGAGTGCAGCACACTTACCTTTCCAGAACAACCTATAGCTTTGGAAAGTATGTGATTTGCCTTCCACATTCTATAGCTGATTGACCAATATTTCATCATGGCTTAATAAGTGTTATCGGCTTTGAAAGCTAAAATTGTTATGTTCTTGATACTCACAGCCCACCTGAGAAGTCAATACTTCATTTGAGATTGTTTTATGGTTGCACAGCATTGCTAAGTTCCAAATTATATGTTAATTATGGTGTGGCATAAGTTACTATAACAATTAGTCTCCCCAACAAAAAATATATATGGTCAGTCAAACAGGAGGGATATGAAGTTTTCAGGGAAGTTAAGTGCCTGATCCAAAATGTGATCCAGAGATCCAGGCTGGTAGAGCAGAGGAGTTACCATCATGTCAAGAAGAGTGGTAGAGTGGCTCTGCATCCTCAGTAGGTAGTTCCCGTGTCTGATGTACTTGTTGCCATCACTCAGAACCCAGACAGAAAAGAAAGAGAAAATAGATGATAATATATTTTCTTTTCAAGGATACAACCTGGAATTTATTCATATAATTTTATCTATCACTTAATCTGATCCATACCAGAAGAAAGAAAAGGTGGGCAATTTGGTCTCTAGTTAGGTATCCATTTGTTTTGCCAAAATTGGGAAGGAGATATGATTCTAAAGTTATGAAGTGCAATGTGATACTGTGAAACAATTAATAGTTTCTGTAACATCTATCTAGAGGATAGGTGTATTCTTCTGCTTTTTATGTTCTATGTGTAGAAAATATGCTAGTGTTGAGGCCTCAGAACTGTTTTTTAAAGTCTCCTGAAAGCCAATTTTTCTAGTACTGACTTGAAAGGATTGAAGTGGCTGAGGCAGCCATTTTCTCTTTTTTCCTTGTACATGCATGGATAAATGAAGTTTATTCTATAGATCTGGGTCTGCTCTGTGGATGCATCCCATGCTTTGTAAGAAAAGGAAAATATAGTCAATTCTAATTGAAAGATAAACAAAAAAACTAAATTAAAGGGAAAAAAAAGGAAAATATAAGGAAGCATTTATTGGCCACAAGTCTTACTGCAGTCTCCATTTCAGCTTTACTACAGATTCGATATTTTGATCTCAATATTACTTACTTCTATGTTTATTTATCATTTGATTTTGGATTTGGTAGAGAAAAGAAGGTTGTAATTTATCAGTTCTCTCAAATTCTTCTATTTATTCATGTTTTTTAAAAATGTTTTCAATTACAGTTGACATACAATATTATATTAGTGATCATCTGGTACTATCCACCTGGTACTATCCACCTGGTACCATACTATGTAATTATAGTATTGTTGACTACATTCTCTACATTGAATTTCACATCTTTGTGACTCTTTTTATAACCAGCAGTTTGTACAACTGTAACGTAGTCTCTTGATATGATAGTAACTCCTCTGCTCTACTAAAATTTTTCATGTTTAGTTCACCAATGGTTTTCATGTTGTCTGAATCCATGGACGTCTTTTAGGTTTTACTTTACTTCTCAGTAGTTCTTGACAGTTAGCTTTTTTTTTTTTTTAATTTACTTTATTCTCACTGGTTAATTATTCTTTTTAATTTTTTTGTTTTTGTTTATTTAAACTCAAATTACAGTCTCTGAGGACTTCATTCTAAGAGTTGTTTGTATACAAACAACTCCATGGTAAGTTGTATCATTGTTCACAAATATTTATTCTCCATCTTTTCTTCACTATTAACTCTCAATGATAACTGTAATTTTTCATCCCATTAGCCAAGTGACTTACATTGGCAAACTTAATGTGAGCAGATCTGCCATACTCCAAATATAAGCAGGAGTTATCAATACAATAACATGATTTGTTTTAGTTTCCCTTGTTCTTCTCCTCTGCTATGAGAAAGGTCATGTCCTAATTTAGAGCTGTCCCTTTATCCTGGCCTCTAGAATAAAAGGAGAAATGTAGAAGACATAAATCTACCCCACATATTAGAGCAAAAGCAAGGCCATTGCTCAGAATCCATGTAAAAGAAGTAAGAAATGAAACTGAGCTGTTGCTGGCACCTGATATATTGGGATTGTTTTTTCTACAACATAGACTATCAAAAGCTAATATGAAAATTGACACCTAGAACTGTTTTACTTCTAAAACAGAAATTTAATATGTGTAACACTGGGTTTGGGACCAGCTGAAGGATGAAATAAAAGCCAAAACTTTCCATTAGAAACTGGAAAAATGATTACCCATATTATGCAGTAAGGAAAAAAAATGTAAAATCATCAACCATGAAAATTTGAAAGGCAGATGATGTGTCTAATGAAATTGTGACTTTGATCTAATAGTTTGGAAACAAACTATTATTATAAGGGTTAGTTATTAAGCTGCATTCAGTAAAATGCTACAAACAGATAAACTCAGGAAAAAAAAAAAACGGAAAAAACTCTACCCGTTTTCAAAAAAGAATGAAAAGAAAATTAGGAGGCAAAAATGTGAAGGAATTAAAAAGTAAAAATTGTCAGTTATAAAAATAGTCACAGGGATTTAAGGTACAGAATAGGCAATATAATCAATAATAGTGTAATAACTATTGATGATGTCAGATGGGTACTAGAATTATCGGGAAGGGAGTTCATTTCATAAGTTCTATAATGTCTACTCATTCTGTTGTATATCTGAAATTAATATAATTTTATATGTCAACTGTAATTGAAAAAAAATTAGAAATTAAATATGAACCAGTTTAAAAACAGAGAGAAAAAAGGACTGGGAAATATAAAAGGTTATCTTTTCTAAGCAGTAAACATAACCTTGAGAAATGTCTTGAGACCCAGTCTCATTAAGATGCATTCTGAGGTCAAAGACCAAATCATGATATAGCCATTAAGACACATGCTCAAGGAAAAGCAAAAGTTATAAACATGGTTTAGTTATTTGTTAACACCTCTGAATAGATTATTTCATGTATTTTATTTGTTATTACACGACCTTTGATAAATATTTTTAGGTTGAGTAAAACAGCTTAGAAAAAAAATAAGCTGAGTATGATCCTACAAAAAGCCAGATATACTGAAAATATCTATAATTAAGTTTCAAAAAGCATGTCTCAGATGTAATTATTTGTATGCCTATTAGAATATTGACCCCATTTTTGAGAGATTTGTACTTTTAACATCATTGCTAGTCTGTATTAAAAGAGTCTGTGTATTTAATGCTCATGTTAAATGAGCTTTGGGCTTTCAATTGCTATAGGGAAGAAAAAGAAAACTTTTGTCACGTGTTGCCAAGGAAACTAATTAAAAGGAAGCTCTTCCTAGAAAACAAGTTTAAATTCATGGAGGGCAATGAACAGAGCAATTCCTCCCAGTGGACAGAACCAGAGACTAATCAATGAACATCCTCTACTACAAAGAAGAGGACTCTGTCACCTAGGTGATATAGAAAGTATTAGAAGTCCTAGGCACAGCAAGTAGACAAGAAAAAGAAATAAAAGGCATCTAAATTGGAAAGAAAGAAGTAAAACTGTCATTATTTTTTGATGACATGGTACTATATAGAGAGAACCCTAAAGATTCCAACAAAAAACAATTAGAAGAGATAATAATTCAGTAAAGTAGCAGGATAAAAATTAATACCCAATAATCAGTTGCATTTTCATATACGAATAATGAACTATCAGAAAAAGAAATTAAGAAGACAATCCCATTTACAATTGCATTATAAAAAATACCTAGGAATAAATTTAACCAAAGAAATATAAGATCTGTAGTCAAAAAATTATGTCATTGAAGAAAAAAATTGAAGAAGATACAAATAAATGGAAATATATATCATGCTCATGGATAGGAAAAATTAACATAATTAAAATGTCCATTCTACCTAAAGTAATCTATGGATTAAATGCAGTCTATGTTGAAATACCAGTGGCATTTTTCACAGAATTAGAATAAATAATTCTAAAATTTATATGGATGGAACCATATAAATTTTAAAAGACCCCAAATAGCCACAGCAATCTTAAGAAAGAAGAACAAAATTGGAGATATCACAATACTTGATATCAAACTATACTACAAGGCTATAGTAATCAAAACAGCAGGGCACTGGCATAAAAACAGACATGTAGATTAAGGGAACAAAATAGAGAGTCCAGAAATAAACCCACCCCTATATGGTCAATTAATCCATGACCAAGGAGGTAAGAATATACAATGGGGTAAAGAAGAAGAAATCGGAAGTTACAAAATAGTCATGGGAATGTAAAGTACAGTATAGGAAATATAGTCAATAATATTATAGTAAACTTGTATAGTGCCAGATTAATTGTGTAGATCACTTTGTAAATTACATAAATGTCTAACCACTATGTTGTACACATGAAACTAATATAAATAATATTAAATGTCAATTGTAACTTAAAATAATTAAAATGGTTACTTGGAGGAAAGACGGGAAAATAGCCAAGGATTTCTAGGCAGTGTTTAAAGTTCAGCTGCGACTAGAGAATATTAAGGTGTAAAACATCTGCATTTTTATGCTATTATTTTTTCTCTAGTATAGCTCAGCAACAAAGAATAGGAAGCTTGGTCTTCATCTAGCCTTAGAGTTCTTTTTTATTACACATATGAGGTGAATGGAAGGAATACAAGGGAATTGACAGTATTTATGAGCAAACAGTTTAGGTAATTTACAATACAATACAATTTACAATACAATCCGGGTTAGGTAGAAAAGTGAGTGTTGCAAGTGGCTATTGATAGATTGGAGAAAATGAAGGAATCAAAAGAGGTAAAATTTAAATGTAGTATAATTAAAGAAGTTAGATAGTAGAGGGTTACAGTTATAATCAAACTACAGTGTAGTTTATTTTAAGTTTTCTGAGGCTGCAAAATGACAAGTGATAATAATTTCCAGAATGTAACCATGTAAATAAGCACCAAAATTAAATATATGTGAAATTTACTGAAGATCAAGGAAAGATAAGGATGAGTGTTGGATTACTCTCTTTTATTTTTAATTATTTTCAATCAGAAAACATTTTAATAAATATTGTGCATAGAGCAATGTGTGATAAGGATACTAGAGATTTTAAAATATAGACACGTGCAAAATCATAACAAAATATTCTATATGGTCAATGCAAAAGGCTTAATAGAAACAAGTGTTAAAAGTTTTGAGAGATATGGTTCTGGTCAAGATGGAGGAGTAGGTAAATGCTGTGCTCACTTCCTCCCAGGACCACATCAAAATTACAACCAAACTACAGAACAATTAATCATCATTGAGAATAACCTAAAATCTAGATGAACAGAAGTTCTACAACTAAGAACATACAGAAGAAACCACAATGAGACTGGTAAGAGGGGCAGAGATGTTGAACAGGCTAGTCTCACATTCACATGTTGTGGTTAAATATGGGGAAGAGTATCTTTACTATAGAGGTACCCATGAAGAGTGAGGGGTCCCAGCTCCATAACAAGATTCCCAGCCCAGGGTTCTAGTGCTGGGAAGAAAATTCTCTAAATAATTTCTAGCTGTGAAAACCAGTGGGGATTGTGGCTGAGTGAGACTGCTGGAGTCCTAGGCATTCTTCTTAAAGGGCTCATGCATTGACTTTCTTGCTGAGGGACTCATTCCCTCTGAGCTCCAGAATTGGGGCAGCAGCTCGAAAGGCACCAAGAACATATGGGGAAGAACCAAATTATCTGGCTTTAGGGCAAGAGCTGGAGGGCAGCTTTTTCCTAGACAGCAGTGCTGGCAGATGCCATTGTTCCTTTAGCAACCCTCCCCCCTCCACCCACCCCCACCCAGCTGCATGCCTAGATGGGCTTCATAGCTTGGATCACTCTTATTTTCAGACTTTGAAATCAGCCATGATAATTTTTGCTATTTTATTTTCTAGAACTCAACCTTTCCATTACTAAATAATTTAATTTAATTTCACAGGAATTTGTTAAGCATACAATTTAGGCTGTAGTTCAGCCTCCTATTAAGTCTGTGTGAATTATGTAAAAGAACCCCTTCCTGTGGGCAGATAAAACCCTAAACCTCAATATACAGTTGGAGAAACAGAGCATGGGCTATATTATAGGTTCCCCAGCTTTTTGAGACTTGATGCTTTTGTCTTTCGTACATCTCGCATAAATATATACTGTGGCCCCAAATAATATACTCTATGAAAGAGACTGTCATGGGAGAGAGGAAAGGCAAGAAATATTACTGAGTTCCAGATATAAACCAGTTTTTGTGCTAAGGATTTTAAACATTATCTCTTTTAATTCTTACCATAACCATAAATAAACAGAAGTTATTATTTCAATGTTCCAAGTAAGGTAATTCAGTTTCAATAAAGTAATTAACTTAAAGTAATTAAAGTTTAAATGGCTTTATTCAATGGTAGAACTATAGTATGAGCCCTTTTAGTTAGTTTTTTTTTTTTTTCAACAAATGGATGCCAAAGTATGTGACTTATTTTTTTTCATAATTCTGTGGTTTGTCTGGGCAGTTCTTCCAGTCTGGATAAATTTTGTTAGAAAGAAACTGAAAATCCAGAAGGTCTCACTTGCATATTTGGGAATGCTTGGAACTTCTCTCCATATTGTTTTTTTTATTATTATTCAGGAAGTTAGCCCATGCTTTTTCATATGGTAGAGGGTTTTTCAAAGCAAGACATGGCAACCACCCAGTACATACTTCTTAAGACTCTACTTTACATTTTCTAATGTCCCTTTGAGTAAAACAAGTCATATGGCCAAGCCCAAATGGAGAAACTTTCTCTACCTTTTTAAAAAATATATTTATTTAAATTAGTTTCAAGTATACAGTACATTGGTTATACATCTATATAGTTCATAAAACGATCCCTTTCCCCTCAGTTGCTCCTTCCTTCCCCTGGCCCTCCATCTAGCCATCATATTAATGTTAACTGCATTCCCTGTGCCATGCTCCCCATCCCATGACCATCTATCAACTACTAATTTGTACTTCTTTAACCCTTCACCCCATTCTTCCAGTCCCTCGACCCCCCTCCACTTTGTTCATCACCAAATTATCTGCTATATTTGTGAGTCCGTTTTTGATTAGTTTGTTCTTTTTGTTCCTTAGATTCCACATATAAGTGAAATCATATGGTATTTATCTTTCTCTGTCTGATTTATTTCACTCAGCATAATAATCTCGAGGTCTATCTACATCATCCCAAATGGTAGGATTTCATTTTTTTAATGGCTGAGTAATATTCCATTGTATATATAAACTATAATTTATTTATCCAATCATCTGTTGATGGGCACTTAGTTTGCTTCTATATCTTGGCTATTGTAAATTGTGCTGCCATGAATATTGGAGTGCATAGATCTTTACAAATTATTGTTTTGGTTTTCCTTGGATAAATATCCAGAAGTGCCATTGCTGGGTCACAAAGTATATCCATTTTTACTTTTTTGAGAAACCTCCAAACTTTTTCCACAGTAGCTATACCGATTTGCAATCCCACCAACAATGTATGAGGGGATTCTTTTCTCCACTCCCCGCCAACACTTGTTTTTTGATTTATTGATGATAGCCATTCTGACAGGTGTGAGGTGATATCTCATTGTGGTTTTAAATTGCATTTCTCTGATGGTTAACGACCTTGAGTATCTTTTCATATATCTATTAGCCATATGTATTTCCTCTTTGGAGAAGTATCTGTTCAGGTCTTCTGCCCATTTTTTTAATTGGATTGCTTTTTTTGGTGTTGAGTTGTATAAGTTCTATGTATATTTTGGATATTAATACCTTTTCAGATGTATCACTAGCAAATATCTTTTCACAAACAGTCGGTTGTCTTTTTGTTTTGTTGATGGTTTCCTTTGTTGTACAAAAAAAATTGTAGTTTGATGTAGTCCCACTTGTTTATTTTTTCTTTTGTTTTCCTTGCCTGAGGAGATAATTTGAAAAGAAATTCCTGTTAGTAATATCAGAAAGTTTTCTGCCTATGTTTTTAATCCATTTTGAGTCTATTATTGTATACGATGTAAGAAGACGGTCCTTCTTCATTTTGCATGTATCTGTCCAATTTTCCCAGCACCATTTATTTAAGAGATTGTCTTTACCCCACTGTATATTCTTACCTCCTTCGTCATATATATTTTAGTGACAGTATAGGTGTGGATTTATTTCTGGGCTCTCTATTCTGTTTCATTGATCAATGTATCTGTTTTTATACCAGTACCATACTGTTTTGATTACTGTAGTCTTGTAATGTAGTTTGATATCAGGTAGTGTGATACCTCCAACTTTGTTCTTCTTTCTCAAGATTACTGTGGTTATTCGGAGTTTTTTATGGCTCCATATAAATTTTAGGATTATTTGTTCTAACTCTCTGAAAAATGCCATT
>NW_011888838.1:2805026-2807538 GCF_000151845.1 Pteropus vampyrus
ATTTTGCATGTATCTGTCCAATTTTCCCAGCACCATTTATTTAAGAGATTGTCTTTACCCCACTGTATATTCTTACCTCCTTCGTCATATATATTTTAGTGACAGTATAGGTGTGGATTTATTTCTGGGCTCTCTATTCTGTTTCATTGATCAATGTATCTGTTTTTATACCAGTACCATACTGTTTTGATTACTGTAGTCTTGTAATGTAGTTTGATATCAGGTAGTGTGATACCTCCAACTTTGTTCTTCTTTCTCAAGATTACTGTGGTTATTCGGAGTTTTTTATGGCTCCATATAAATTTTAGGATTATTTGTTCTAACTCTCTGAAAAATGCCATTGGTATTTTGATAGGGATTGAATTGAATCTATAGATTGCTTTGGGTAGTATGGCCATTTTAACAACGTTGATTCTTCCTACCCATGAACATGGTATATACTTCTATTTATTTGGATCTTCTTCAATTTATTTTTTCAACTACTTATAATTTTCAGGAAACAGGTTTTCTACCTTCTTGGTTAATTTGATTCCCAGATATTTTATAGTTTTCGATGCAATTGTAAATGGGATTGTTTTCTTAATTTCTCTTTCTGAAAGTTCATCATTGGTATATAAAAATGCTACTGACTTCTGAATATTTATTTTATAACCTGTTATTTTACTGAATTCATTGATCAGTTCTAAGTTTTTTTTGTGGAATCTTTAGGGTTCTCTATATACAGTATCATGTCATTGGCAAATAACGAGTGTTTTGCTTCTTCCTTTCCAATTTGGATGCCTTTATTTCTCTTTCTTGTCTTATTGCTGTGGCTAAGACTTCCAATACAATGTTAAAGAGGAGTGGTGAAAGTGGGCATCCTTGTCTTGTTCTTGATTTTAAGGAAAACGCTTTTGGCCTTTGCACATTGAGTATGATATTAGCTATAGGTTTGTCATATATGGCTTTTATTATGTTGAGGTATGTTCCCTCTGTTCCCAATTTGTTGAGAGTTTTTATCATAAATGGATGCTGGATTTTGTCAAACACTTTTTCTGAATCTATTGATATGATCATACAGTTTTTATCTTTCGACTTGTTATTGCGGTGTATCACATTAATTGATTTGTAGATATTGAACCAAACTTGTATCCCAGGAATAAATCCAACTTGATCATGCTGTATATTTTTAATGTATTGCTGAATTTGGTTTGTTAATACTTTGTTGAGGATTTTGCATCAATATTTATAAGAGATATTGGCCTATAGTTTTCTTTTTTTGTAACGTCTTTGTCTGGTTTTGGAATCAAGGTAATGGTGGCTCTTAAAGGGAGTTATGGAAACTTCTCTCTTCTTGAAATTTTTGGTATAGTTTGAGAAGACCAGGTGATAATTCTTCTTTGAATGTTTGGTGAAATTTGCCAGTGAAGCCATCTGGTCCAGGACTTTTGTTTTTTGGGAGATTTTTGATTACTTATTTGATTTCATTGGTGGTAATCGGTAGGTTCAGATTTTCTGTTTCTTCTTGACTCAGTCTTGGGAGATTGTATGTTTCTATGAATGTTTCCATTTCTCTCAGATTGTCCAATTTGTTGGCATATAATTGCTTGTAGTATTTTCTTATGCTCCATTGTATTTCTGTGAAGTCTGTGGTTATTTCTCCTCTTTCATTTCTGATTTTATTTATTTGAGTCCTCTCTCTTTTTCCTTAATGAGTCTGGCTAAGGGTCTGTCAATATTGCTTACCCTTTCAAAAAAACAAATCTTGGTTTCATTAATCTTTTGAATTGTTGAAATGAAATAGACTCTATTTCATTTATTTCTGCTCTAATATTTATTATTTTCTTCCTTCTATTCACTTTGGGCTTTGTTTGCTGTTCTTTTTCTAGTTCTTTTAATGGTAAACTTTGATTGTCTATTTGAGCTTTTTCTTGTTTCTTGAGGTAGGCCTGTATTGCTATGAATTTCCCTCTTAGGACGGCTTTCGCCGTGTCCCATAAATTTTGAGTCATTGTGTTTTTATTTTCTTTTGTCTCTAGGTATCTTTTCATTTCTTCCTTGATCTCATTAATAATCCATTCATTGTTTAATAGCATGTTATTTGGCCTCCATGTGTTTGTGTATTTCCTAGTTCTTTTCTTGTAGTTGATATCCAGTTTCATATCATTGTGATCAGAGAAGACGGTTGATATGATTTCAATCTTAAATTTATTGAGACTTGATTTTTGTCCTAACATGTGATTTATTCTTGAAAACATTCCATGCGCACTTGAGAAGAATGTATATTTTGCTGCTTTGGAGTAAAATGCTTTGAAAATATCTATTAAGTCCGTCTGTTCTAGTGTGTCTTTTAGGCCTATTGTTTCCTTGTTGATTCTTTGCCTGAAAGATCTGTCCATTGGTGTCAATGGAGTGTTAAAGTCTCCTACTATAAATGTATTACTATTGATCCCTCCTTTTATGTCAGTCAATAATTGCTTTATGTATGTAGATGCTCCTATGTTGGGTGCATATATGTTTACTATAGTTATGT
>NW_011888838.1:2807588-2817053 GCF_000151845.1 Pteropus vampyrus
ATTACTATTGATCCCTCCTTTTATGTCAGTCAATAATTGCTTTATGTATGTAGATGCTCCTATGTTGGGTGCATATATGTTTACTATAGTTATGTTCTCTTGATTTATCGATCCCTTTATTATTATGTAATGCTCTATTTTATCTCTTATTATAGCCTTTGTTTTAAAATCTATTTTATCTGATATAAGTATTACTACCTCGGCGTTTTTCTGTTTTTGTTTTTTTTTATATTTCCGTTTGTGTGAAAAATCTTTTTCCATCCATTTACTTTCAGTTTGTGTGTGTTGTTTGATATGAAATGGGTCTCTTGTAGACAGCATATGCATGGATCTTGTTTTCTTATCCATTCAGTTATCCTGTCTTTTGATTAGAGCATTTAATCCACTTACATTTAAAGTGATTACTGATAGATACATTGTTAATGCCATTTTATTGTTCATATTTGTTATTTCTATTTTCCTTTTTACCCTTTCTCTTTTTACAGAAGACCCTTAAACATTTCTTGTAATATTGGCTTGTTGATGATGAATTCCTTCAGCTTTTTCCTGGGAAGTTCTTTATCTCACCTTCCATTTTAATTGAAAGCGTTGCTGGGTAGAGTATCCATGGTTGTAAATTCTTGTTTTTTTTTGTTTTTGTTTTTGTTTTTGTTTTTAACTTTAAATATTTCTTGCCATTCCCTTCTGGGCTGCAAAGTTTCCATTGAAAAGTCAGCAGACATTCTTATGGGGTTACCCTTGTAAGTAACCTGCTTTCTTTCTTGCTGCTTTTAAGATTCTCTCTTTGTCTTTGACCTTTGGCATTTTAATTATGATGTGTCTTGGTGTAGGTCCGTTTGAATTTCTCTTCTTTGGAACTCTTTGTGCTTCCTGAACTTGTATGTCTAATTCCTTTGTCAGGTTAGGGAAGTTTTTTTTTGTTTTTTTTTTTCTATCATTATTTCTTCAAATAGATTCTCAATCCCTTGCTCTCTCCCTTCCTCTTCAGGTACTCCTATGATTTAGATATTTTTACACTTCCTATTGTCTCAGAGGTCTCTTAAATTATCCTCATTTATTATTTTTTTTTCTTTTTGTTGTTCTAATTGGGTGTATTCTGATACCTTGTTTTCCAGTTTGCTGATTTGATCTTCTGCTTCGTCTTATCTACTGTTGAATCCTTCTAGTGTATTCTTCATTTCAGTTATTGTATTCTTCATTTCTGTCTGGTTAATTTTTGTGGTTTCTACATCCTTTTTCATGCTTGCTATCTCTCTGTTGAGGTTCTCATTGTGTTCATCCATTCTCCCCATAAGTTCATTGAGCATCCTTATAATCGTTATTCTGAATTCTGTCTCTGGTAGGTTGCTTGCCTCCATTTAGCTTATTTTCTAGAGTTTTCTCCTGTTGTTTCATTTGAGATATGTTCCTTTGTTTTCTCATTTTATTAGCCTCTCTGTGTTTGTTTATATATGTCAGGATTATTTTTTCATCTTTCAGCCTTGGCCAGATGGCCTAATGTGTAAGGTGTCCTGTGTGGCCCAGTGGCTCACTCTCTCTAATCCCTTGTGTTGGGAGCTTTGGAAGTGATCTTTGTGTGGGTTGTGTGTGATCTTTTTAAAGCTTTAGCCTTTATTGTTGTTAATAGATCAGTGGGAGAGGATTAACTTTCAAGCTGACTAATTGTGGGAATTGGCTACACCCTCAGGATAAGAGCTGTTGTGAGGGGGCTGACTCCACTGAGTGGGATTTGCCCTAGCAGGCTTGTGTACTTGTTGCAACCACTCTTCATGTGTATCACTAGTGGAACTAGTCGGGGGTTGCTCCATTGTGGTCTGGTGTCAGCCTCCAGATGCATTCATTTTGTGGCCCCTTGGGAGGGGCTCCCCCATAGGCCAAGGTCAGCCGCTGCTTTTGATTGCTCAGGGCTACCCGGTGAGAACTACAAAGCGATCCACTGATGGTTGTTGTCTATGCTGGATCGGCTTCACTGTGGCTCTTTTATGTTATCAGATGTAGGTGTTATGATTAGCTGGACCTCAGGTGGCTCTCCACATTGATTATTTTATAATTTGGTTGTAATTTCAAAGTGGACATGAGAGGAGATGAACCCTGCTTTTACCTAGTCCACCATCTTCTCAAAAAAGCCCCCTTTCTCTACCTCTTCAAAGGAGTAAAGGCATATAAATATAGGAAAGGGAGGAATTTGCAGCTGTTTTAAAATCTACCATAAGAACATAATTTCAAACTCATGCTTTTCTACCATACCACATTGTTCACTTACTGTTTGTTATTCTGCTCACTTTTGGGGGATGATTAAAAGCTAATTGGTGCTTGTCATCTGGATATAAATTTAATCTCATTAATAAGATGCACTAGTGTGAGTTCTGGAAGGTGACAATAAGGCAGAACCTTTTTTTTTTTTTTTTCTGAAGTACCTGGTTATTTTAAAAAAGATTTGCAAGTGTGAAAATGTCTGTCACCAGCATTCCTGCATACATACCCCTGTGTCCAGGCTGAGGCTGTGGCTGTGGTGGATGCTCAATTAGATCTGTGAATCCACTAGCTGCAGCTTTAGTTGCTTATCCTCCTACCTCCTATGTTTAAGGAGCAGCTGTGGTGCCAGTGGAAGGCAGCAGCAGCCTCTTCCTTCTTGATTATTTCCAGCAGTCGCCACAGAGGTGACAACTTCCATAATGATAAAGTAATTGCATAAATGTATATGAAATCTAAGTTCTAAACTAAATGTGTACAGTGGTCTCATGTGGAGAAAATCTATACTATATGAAAATGTGTGAGAATCCATTCTTCATAATATAGAAATGTACAATTACTCAGAATGTTGCTTTAGGAATTATTTTTTTTCTATTTTGACATACAGTATATTATATAGTATTTTATTTTTTCAGTCCAAATATATTATAATTTGAAATATTATTACACAGTTATTGCATGATGGTTTTATCACATTTTAGAGTAGAATCTGTTTTACAATCTGTAGCTTACTTTTTTATTTTCATAACATTTCTATATGATTAAAATAGGTCAATTAATAGGTTTACCAAGAATTTGTTTACTGTGGTTATTTAATCAGATTATATGTAGCGGATTAGTGTTGAAGAGACGGTTCAATCAAATTTTATAGAGGTTAAGCTGAGGCTTGGACTTTAAGAGACTTTGTTCAGGAAAAACACTTATTTAGTGTGAAAGTGGGAACGAGGAACTCTTACCAAACAGTTGAGTTTAATATTCCTAATACTATCCCACATTGCTGAAGATAGGAAGAAAATCAAAGAGGAAATAAAGTAAACAGAAAATGAGATTAGAGAAATAGCTATTTTTAGAGATGCAATACAGGATATCTTAGGCAAATTTTTTTTCTAAATTATATATATAACTCGGCATACTCCAGAATGACTAAATTTAAATAGGTGACACTGATGCACATGGCCACTTAAGAAATACTAGGCTAGAGAAGGAAATTGTGTGGTAAAGGTCAATATGTAAAAGTCACTCCTAAAAAGCTCTGATTAAACTCCATTCTCAAAAGTACTGGACATAGTATGGGACACCACTGACCAAAGTTTTTGAAATTTTTCTCTTTCTTTGATTCTCAGACCTTCAGTTTTCCCTTCTGTTTTGTGACTACTCATGAGTCTTCTCTGTGTGGACTCTCTTTCCTCTAGTTGCTTTCAAATTGTTGGCCTCATCCTCTGTGATTAGAGGCACGTGTCTGGATACATTGTTCATTGTCATGCCTTGGAATATACTACTAGAATCTAGTGAGTATAGATTGAGGACGCTGTGATTAAATATCCTACAATACATAAGACGGCTCACACAATAAAAAATTATCTGGCCCAAAACATCAACAGTGACAAAGTTGGGACAACTTGAATTAGAAAACTATAATATTTGTACACTCGAGACCGTTTTGACTAATCCGAAGCATATCAGAAAGGTAAGTGTTTTGTGTCAAATGACCTTCAAATAGTTTTCTTCTTTTAATTAATAGAGCAATAACTGCAAATGATTTTGTCACTGTGGAGCACACTTGAGGACAGAAACTGCTTCTCATTCATCTTTATAACCACAGAATTTAGGAGAGTAAGCACTAAAAAGTTTTGTTCAACTTTTAAAACAGCCTGAAGACATGGGAATTTAAGAGAGTTAATTTAAAATAAATGACTATAGTTCTATTAAACTTGTTAACCTAAAAGGCAAATCATGAAAAGAACTAATATCAACCTCTCATTTTTTAAACTTTTGATAGAGGACAGTAAGTTCACTAAAAAATCAAGTTGAATATTTATAAAATAAACTTATTGCATGAATTAATAAATCTTATCACATCTTCCCAAAATGCACCCCTGATCTTTGGTTCCCTTTCCATGCTTATGGGGAAGAGAAAAGCAGAGAATGTGCTTAGTAACAAGCTGCTTTCAAGCATATTTCAACCTTGGGTTTTCATCTGATATAAAAAGAGAAAAGGATATATTCTTGTGAACTTTGTGTTAGATGATGATACATGATGATTAACTTTGATTGACCTGAATCCAGTAATGCTGTTTATCAAGCCCTACAGTAAGAAAATAGAGCTCTTTTAATTGAAATAGATTTTATTTCAATTTCATAATGCCTAACATAGAATGAGAGGGATGAGAATAGTGAGAAGAAATTCCATTTCTCATTATCTCAGTGATTACCAGTTGCTAATGTTTTATTTTTTACTAAATTAGATATTTTAATAAATAGATAAGAAAAAACAAAGAAAAAGTAGCGATGAAAAATGTAGAATTATATACAGTGCTTATTATTTCTGTAAAATGTGTCAATCTGGCTTCAGATTAAAATAAGATGTAGTGCTTGGAACATTCTAAAATCTAAAAGGCCTTATCTCATGCTTAGCTAATTATTTTGACAGGGGTCTAACGGATGTGTGTTTTCCAACCAAATGAGTTTGTGCCATCTACACAAACATTCCATAACTAATTCCTATCTCCATAGAGAGATTAAGTAGTGAAAGTTAGCAATTAGAATTCAGTGGCAATGTTTTATTATGCAATTGATTAGTGTATGGAAGGGCTATAAACAGTTCCACCAATTATTTCTCCTTTGGAAAGACAGACTACTCTATCTTCAATATATGTGTAAATCTGCATTTTTTTTTTAACATCTCTTTTTGACACATTCTCTCCTTTAGATATCCAAGTAAATTTTCTAATTTGATCCTCTATTCCTTATGATCTCGTTTTTTTTCTTCTATCATTGGATGTTATTTGTTCTCATATAGCCTTAACGGAGGGTGTTGCCAAAGCCTCAGTACCTTGGTTTTCAATTTCTGTTAGAAATATCATCATTCCCCAAGCTCTCTTGCCTTAAAATCTTGCTAGGTCATTTAATTTTTTCTTCTTTACAAAACAGTTATTTATTTTTAGTTCTCATTAATAATATTTTCTTTCTCTTCTTATCCTTCTGCAGCTATACTATTGCAAAACTCAAAAATTTGTGCCAAGAATTATGAATATTCATTTGTTTTTCTTTTTATCTCCCTACCTCTGTTTTGAATCCATTCTTTTAATCGCATCAAGCAAATTTTTCAGATACCCAACTACTTTCATCGTATTACCCTTGGCTCAAAATCATCAGTTGATCCCATGTTTCCCTGGATCAGGTCCTGTCCATTTGAGGTATTTGATAATATCCATAATCCTACTAATTTATCTCTTATTTGATCCTTGATAGTCCCCAAGAAGCTCTTCGAACTTTACTCACGAAATTTGTGCCTTTTTCCTAGGCTTAAAATAGTCTTCTTTGTCTATTTAATTTAACTGATTATAACCTATCTTCCAGAGTTCAAGTCAGCCTACACTTTATCTCCACACTCAAGTGCTATGGTGTATCCCTCTTCACACACAGAGGATTGGTTATGTGTGTGGTACTTTTCTGATAGTGTTGTAGACGCCAGCCCCCGATAGACACATGGATCACCAGAAATCAGTGAGTTATAGGAAACACACTCTTTATTCAGCCAGCTGGGTCTGCAAGGGGTAGGCAGACCGAAAATTAAGCAGCCCCAAAATGTAGAGGTACAGGGTTTTTAAGCCCTAAATCCCATTCTTCATTCTGTTTGAACACACAAGTCTATTTTTTTTCTTTTTACTGTCAACCCACAGGTCAGTTGTGCAAGTGAGGGGGGAGGGGGAATACAGAAGCAGAAAGCTTATTGTTAGGATGTTATGTTCCCATGGGTGATAGCCTATGTTCTCATGGGCAATAACCTATGTTCCCATGCAGTAATTTTCCAGCCAGCACATTCCCCACTGGCCTTAGCAGAAAATCAAATCCTTGATTCTTCATGCAGAATTTGCTCATAGCCTCTATTTTGTAATACTAAAAGTTTAATAGAATTAATTATCTTTCTTATATATGCAAACAAGAAATTGAGGAAACATGGGCCAAAAGTTAACAAGAGGAGGAGGATTAAAGGTCCAGCTATAGCAGATAGAAAGGTTGTTAGCCATGGTGACTAATTGAACATCCTATGAAACCAGTTATTTGATTATAGTCTTTGTTTTTCCCTGGCATCTAAATTTCTCTGTACTAGTAGTAAGCTTTCTCTAATTATTCCAGAATTATTGGCATAGAAGCAACAGGTTTCACCTAGAGCCATACATAATCCATCTTGTTCTAAGAATAATAAATCTAAACTCTTCTATTTTGGAGGACTACTTCTGTTAGTGAATCGAGTTGAAGTTCTAGCCTGTTGATGGTGTCTTTTAAGGTCCTGATATCCTTATCTATCTGTATTCCAATTTCACGTAATTCATTTTCTCCCTTGATGAGAACAGTAGTACTTACAGCTGCAGAGCCTGCTATTCCGAGTCCCACAAGAAAGGGTATTAAGACTGGTATGGCCCGTTTCTGTAGCCTGTCCTGGTGGAAGAAGTGGAGTCTGCTTTCCGGCCCATTGTAAAGGGACACTTGCGGGGAGTACAAAGACCAGGATTCAAATATTAGTCTCACCTGAGTTGAAAAGATCAGATGCAGCACAGTGAGTGAGCCCACATTCACATGCTAACCAAGTATTATTTGGAGCCTTATAGTATTTACCCCCCTGAGGTAGGTACTATGAAAGTACAATTACAGTTATCAAAGTAAGGTGACTGTGCCAACAGCTTGGAATAGTTCTTTGAAATTAAGCAGGTTCCTTTTTCATTATGTCTCCTAAGGTGAGTCGAGGAATTTCCCATTCACAGCCCCACGCGCTGCTGAGCTCAGTTAAGTTTAGGGGAGTTCCTACTCCAACATAATAAGAGGATTTTGGGTTTAGGCACAACCAGCAATCTTGTCCTATATCTAGGGTGGTCTTATTTAAGATCTTGTGTATTGTCGTTAACATAGTTATTAATGCTCCTTCTGGTTCTGTTTGTGACTGGTCGAATGCCTGGGGTTTAATAGCTGTAAGGCTACTACCTGAAGGGGCTAGAGCTGGAGTTGGAGTTGCTCTGGAAACAGAAGTTTTCTTAGGTATAAGACTTTGGGGTAGTCCTCGAACTAGAAGTGGTTTGTTGGGTCCTATAGGGTTAGCTTTCTTGGGAGGGTCCTTAACCTATATAGTAAAATATAATCCTGAATCAATTTTGCTTTTATATGTTCTGATACCCCATGTCTGTCCTGTGAGCCAATAATGTTGTCCCCCAGGGCTACCAGTTTTGATGGTGATTATGATAGAATTGCAAGACCCAAGAGAGCATGTGGAGGGGCTTGGTCCTCTTATTAATCTAATATGATCATCATTCTGTTTTTTATAATTATCAATTGTGGAGATAGTCTCACAACCCCAGTTAGCACAAGAAAATTGGCCTTGGCCCTCACATCCAAGTCCCATATTACCCATGCAGCCAGATATTCCTGGGTAATGTCCTTGAGGACAAATATAGAGTCCTATCTCTAAGAGGCTTTTCTTAGCCAACAATATGCCACAGCCAGGTCCCCCCTTGTAGCCTAAGTATGCTCCTCTGCCTAGAAAGGATCCCGATCCAAGGTGGTGTCTGGGCATTGCAATGGTGAGGGGATCTCTGGCAAGATGGCACAAGTCTACTCGGATATCTGGAGGACCATGGCTGGTGATGTTCTGGGCAATAATTTCACCAGTCTCGGTTACTATAAGCTCCTATACTCTAGGCCAGTGTATGATTCTGTATGCTTGGGCTAAAGAGGAAAAAAGGAAGAAACAGGGGGTTAGACTTATGTACGCTTGAGTCTGAGTCTTATGGGCCTGTCTTCCTGAGCTGTCTACTCTCTTGCTGCCTTCACATTGGAGTGATGAATCCATGGTGGGATGCCGTTTACTATAACTGCGATGAGCGTCGTCAGATAGGCAGCAAAGGGTCCTTTCCATTTGGGTTCTAGTCTTTTGGAAGTGAACTTCTGGATCCACATAGAGTCCCCAGGCTGAAACTAATGGAGAAGTCCATCCTCCAGAGCTGAGTGGGCAGCACAAACCTGGGACCAAATCTCCTTCTGTACACTTCGAAGGGCCTGTAAAGACTTTAGTAAGACAAGGTTACATAGTTCTGCCTTTTTCTCATCTTCTAGTCTAAGTACTAAAGGTGGGGGTTTTCCAAAGAAAATTTCAAATGGGGTGAATCCATTAATATATGGAGTGCACCTGGCTCGGATAAGAGCAAAGGGGAGAAATTCTACCCAGGTCCCACCAGTTTCTAACCCTAACTTGACTAATGTCTCTTTTGGGGTCCAATTCATTCGCTCTACTTGGCCCGAACTTTGGGGCCGGTAGGTGCAGTGGAGTTTCCATCACAAATTTAGGTAGCTAGCCAATTGTTGTGATACCTTTGCTATGAAGGCTGACCCATTATCCGACTCTAAAGTTCCGGGGAGACCAAATCGAGGGAGGATTTCTTGTAATAGTTTCTTAGTAACTGCTAAGGCAGTCTCTTTCCTGGTGGGGAAGGCCTCTACCCATCCTGAAAAGGTGTCTATAAAAACAAGTAAATATTTGTAGCCCCCCACAATTGGGGTTACTTCAGTGAAATTGACTCACTAGTGGTCCCCCAGATAAGTTCCTCTTTCCCTATGCCTAGGTTCTTCTTTCTTCCCCTTCTTTGGTTTAACTTGGGCACAAGCCAGGCATTGCGAGGCAATCTCCTCTGCGGTTCTTCTCCCTTCTAACAAGTGAAAGTAGGGATCTAAAGCTTGGAGCATCTTAGTTTGCTCTAGGTGTGTGGTCTGGTGTAGTTGGTGGAGGAGAGTCCTTCCAAGGGCCCATGAGAGCCTGATATTTCCATCTGAGGACGTCCAACACCCCTGTTGGTTCCTAATGGCTCCCTTGTCTTGAAAATATATGTTCTCTTCCACCGTATAGATCGGAGACAGAGGAAGTTCTGGGTAAGGGACAATAGTCAATAGATGTGATGGAGGCCCCACTGGCCTTGTGGCCACTGTTCTTGCCTCTGCATCGGC
>NW_011888838.1:2817533-2820505 GCF_000151845.1 Pteropus vampyrus
TACTTCTTTTTCCTGCTGAAGCTGCTCCTGTCAGTGAACAGAACTTCATCGGCTTCAGGCAGAGGGGAGTCTTTGAGGTCTGGCCACGAGGAACACATAGCATCAGTGAAATTTATGCAGTCATGAATGGGAGTCTCGGAGTCTGGATCTGACAGCGGATTGACTGGGTTGATGACAGTAGCTTTGAAGAAGTTGATCCTTGGCTGTTCGAGGAGGAGAGCCTGGTATTGAGTGATTCTGGAGTTAGTCATCCATTGTTCTGGGCTACTGCGGAGAAGGGCTTCTACCGTGTGAGGGGCAGTAATGTCTAGATACTGCCCAAAGGGTGAGTTTGTCAGCTTCTTTGACTAGGTGAGCCATCGCTGCTATGGCTCGTAGGCAGGGTGGCCATCCGGAGGCCACCGAATCCAGTCTCTTTGATAGATAGGCTACTGGTCAGCGCCATGGGCCTAGCGTTTGGGTTAGGACCTCTTTGGCGATTCCCTTAGTCTCACTCACAAAAAGATGAAATCTCTTGGTGATGTCTGGAAGAGCAAGGGCTGGGGCTGATATGAGTGCCTGCTTGAGCAGATCAAAGGCCTTCCGTTCTGTCTCTGTCCAATTGAGGGGCTGATTTCCTCCTGTAGCCGAGTACAGGGGCTTTGCGATCTCTGCGAACCCAGGAATCCAAAGTCTGCAATAGCCCGCCACCCCAAGGAATTCTCTTACCTGTCTCTTGGTGGTGGGTACCAGAATCTGAAGAATGACTTTAATCCTCTTCTGGGAGAGAGTCTGTTTTCCTCCTTTGAGGGTACACCCGAGGTAGGCCATTGACTGGGTGCACAGCTGGGCTTTCTTAGCAGAGACTCGGTACCCGTATGCCTCTAGGGTGCCGCGTAAGTCCCTGGTTGCCGCGAGACAGATCTCCTCGGTTCCAGTTGCTTATAGTAAATCATCAACATACTGGATTAATGTACAGTCAAGATTACGTTGACAGAAGGGACAGAGATCTGCACTTAGGGCCTCATCGAATAGAGTAAGAGAATTTTTGAATCCTTGCGGTAAACGCGTCCAGGTTAGTTGGCCCGAGAATCTCTCCTCTGGGTCTGTCCACTCAAAGGCAAAGATAGACTGGCTGCTAGGGGCTAGGAGAATGCTGAAGAAAGCATCTTTTAAACCTAATACAGTATAAACAGTTCTCTCGGGAGGTAGCAAGCTTAAGAGAGTGTATGAATTGGGTACAGTCGGGTGGATGGTTTCAACCCTCTTGTTCACTTCTCTTAAGTCTTGTATTGGCCGATAATCCTGAGTACCAGGCTTCTGGACTGGGAGCAAGGGAGTGTTCCATGTCAATTGGCATGGCATGAGAATCCCCGCTTCCCGCAGCCGTTGGATATGCTTCCTTATACCGATTTTTGCATCTTGGACAATCGGGTATTGCTTAACCTAGACAGGGGTCGCGGTAGCAGTTAAGCTCACCACTACGGGGGCTTGGAGCCTAGCCAAACTTGCGGCATTGCTTTCAACCCATACCCCTGGATATTCTATCAGAAGTCTGTCTAGTAAAGACCCTGTGGACGGGTCTACATTTTCTTCCTTCTTGTAGACAAGATACTCTTCAGATAGAGGACAGGTAACTAAGATAGTTGACAGGGCAGACATGGACATCTGAGGTGTACTATCTCCGAATGTGATAGTAGCCCTTAGCTTTTGGAATAGGTCTGTATCAAGAAGTGGGGCTGGACATTCTGGAATCACAAGGAAAGAATGGGTCACCATCCCTCGCCCCACATCTACAGTCCTTTCAGTGGTCCATGGGGATTCTCATGTTTTGCCCGTGGCCTCTTGGATGGGGATCTTCATTTGGAGATTGGTCTTCCTGGGTTGAGTAACACTGAGTGGGTAGCCCCTGTGTCCACCAGGAAGTTAACAGTTTTGCCCCCAATTTTTAAGGCTACCCTGAGCTCCTGGGGGCTTAGTGTATAGGAGCCCCAGCCCCGTCAGTCCTCTTCCTCAGTGACGAGGATTTTAGTCTTGCAGTTTCTCTGGTCTTTCGCATTTTTCTCAGGACATTCATTCTTCCAATGGCCTTCTTTCTTGCAGTAGGCACATTGATTTTTCCCTAGGGGTGTGCAACCCTTACGTGGGCTTTTTTCTGACCTTCCTTGTCGTTCCCTAGTCTTTCCTGGTCTCTCCTCCTGCATGGCAGCTACCATTATTTTAGTCATGCGTTTGTGGTCATCTGGTGCCTCCCTGTTGTTGAACACCTTCTGGGCTATCTCAACAAGTTGGGGCAGGTTAATTCCTGCCAAACCTTCTAATTTTTGCAATTTATGCTGGATATCAGGGGCTGCCTGAGTAGCAAAGGCTATATTAATTGTCCGCTAGTTCTCAGGGGCCTCAGGATCAATGGGGGTGTTTCCGAGTACACCTCATGTAGTCGTTCAAGAAACGCTCTGGGGGATTCCTGAGGTCTCTGTATAACTTCAGTTTCCTTAAAAAGGTTAGTTGGCTGACGAGCAGCCATCCTAATTCCCCCAATTAGAATCTGGTGGTACCGATCTAATGCCGTTCTCCCTGCCTGAGAACTGTGTCCCCAGTCTGGGCAGGTGGAGGAAAATTCCTCCTCAATCTGCTCCTGTGCTTTTTCAACTCTCTTCCCTCCCGCAGTTATCTTTTGCGCTTCCGCCCGAATGCGTCTACGTTCTTCCGCGGTGAAGAGGGTAACTAAAAGCTGTTGACGATCGTCCCAAGTGGGGCGGTGAGTCTGAAGGACACTCTCTAAGAGTCCCATTAATGCCTGGGGTTTCTCAGAGAAAGGCGGATTCTGTGCCTTCCAGTTGTATAGGTCACTATTAGAGAAAGGCACATAAACCATAAAGAGCCTGTCTGTGTGATGACTCTGGGGTGATGTTTCTTGCAAGGGAAGGATGGCTGGGGTGGTGGTATTGGCTGGTGCCTTGTCTGGAGTGGGAGCAGGAGGCCCACAGGGG
>NW_011888838.1:2821775-2822077 GCF_000151845.1 Pteropus vampyrus
TGATGTTTCTTGCAAGGGAAGGATGGCTGGGGTGGTGGTATTGGCTGGTGCCTTGTCTGGAGTGGGAGCAGGAGGCCCACAGGGGTTACCTGCCCATGTCTGATGGGGCGAGATGGCGCTATTTGGCCTCTGTTGTCCTGGATTATAGTGTGGGGGAAGGTCACTGTCCTATGGTGGAGAATGGAGGATTGAGGGATTGGGCAGTCTTGGACATTCAGTTGCCGTATGTTTCGGGGTGCCCACAACTAAAACTCATGCCCCTAGATAAAGAGCTCACCAGCGGAGCCAAGGAAGGGGCTTCC